>NW_024081264.1:404135-516148 GCF_003009895.1 Hyaena hyaena
CCCCCCACTCACTGTCTCTCTCTCTCTCTCTCAAAAATAAACATTAAAGGGGCACCTGGGTGGCTCAGTCGGTTAAGCGTCCAACTTCAGCTCAGGTCATGATCTCGCGGTTTGTGGGTTCGAGCCCCACGTCAGGCTATGTGCTGACAGCCAGCTCAGAGCCTGGAACCTGTTTCAGATTCTGTGTCTCCCTCTCTCCCTGACCCTTCCCTGCTCACGCTGTCTCTCTGTCTCTCTCTCTCTCTCTCAGAAATAAATAAAACATTAAAAAAGAAAAAAATAAACATTAAAAAAAAGAAATCTTTCCTATCCTGAGGATATTAAGAGATCCTCTCATATTTTCTTCTGAAAGTTTTGGAATTTTATCTTTTACATGTGAGTCTTTAATGTACCTGAATTTGTGTGGGTTGTGGGGTAATAGGGCCAGTTTTCTTTCTTTCTTTCTTTCTTTCTTTCTTTCTTTCTTTCTTTCTTTCTTTCTTTCTTTTTTTGAAAATTGAGATCACATATTTCTTCACAGACATAGTAGAAGGCAGTGTAATGATAACTGTGGTGAATTGGGTGAGATAAGGCAAATAATCCAATAACTAGGTTAGAATCAACCATAATGAGAAGATATCAATGCATTTTATGATTTTGTGTGTGTTATTTGGATGAATTATCCCGACACACAACTATATGATGCCCAGTTTTGGTAGATTAACTGCAGAAGCATGCCCTATTGTTTATGTATACCAAAGCAATTCACTTAGGAAGAGCCCTCCCAACTGATGCTCGACTTAGTGCCATGACTTGCTTTGGCCAACAGGGTAGTGGCAGAGGCTTAGAAAAGCACATATACATTTTTGTTCTTTTCTTGTCCTCTGTCACCACCTTGAGAACAAACCTGGCTTTGCCTGCTGGAAGGACGTAATTGACATGTGACAGAGAGCTGAGTCATTACAGCTAAAGCCATCCTAGACCAGAGAGTTCTCAGCCAACCCATCAGCTGATCAGCCACAGTCATCCAAGTCTAGCCTAGAGTGCAGAACTCCCCTACCAACCCATGCGCTCATGAGAAATAGTCAGAGGTTACTGTTTTAAGCCACTAAGATTGGGGGGTGGCTTGTTACGCAGCAGTATCCAACTGATATGTTAGTTATTGGAAAGTAGTCCAGATCCTTAAGATTTTCAATGGCATGCCCTTATTTATTTAGGCTGTAATATTTTTTGAATACTTCCTATGCATGATTCCTTATGGATGCTTCTTTAAAATTTTGGTCAAATTTTACTGTGTATGGTTATGTTTTTGTCATCTCTGCCAGGGTGTAATATTTCATCCCTCCAAGGTGCCAAAGTACTGTGTTATTTAAGCATGCTAAGAGCTTAGCAGCACTTTGGAAGAACCAAAATGTAATAGTAATGGTTAATGAAAATCTCTTTTAAAATTTTAAAGCCATTTTAAACTATTAATATACTACTAAGCAAAGTTTTGGCGTTCTTTCTTTGGCTCTAAAATATTTGTTTTTATCATCTGTTCTTTTATTCCAAATTTATTCTTTGATGTAAAAATTATTAATAAGGGAATCTCATTCAGTCTGGCTATCTAATAGTAGTTGAAGAAAAATGGTGCATTCTGCGTTCCACATGGAAACCTCTTGTCCTCTTTTCTATTCTGGTAAAATCATTTACCTGCTTTCTTCCTGTTTCTCTGAACCACCCACCTACCTGGCTTAGCTCCTCTCTAAGAAGGGCCACGTGGAAGATCCTGGTGAGACTAGAACCCAGTGTTTAAAAATCTTTCCAAAATCAAGGAGGACTCACTCTCTGGATGTGAACTTACCCAAATTCTTTTAAATAATATAGAATGGAAGTTTACTTTATTACTAAAAGACAGAAGCAATTAGAGGATTGTTTTTGTTTCCCCTCTAATTAATAATAAGTATAATAATTATCATTTATGTCTGCTTACTGTATGCCAGCCAACGTTGTAAGCATTATAGATATACTGACTCATGTTAATTTTCAAAACAATTGTAGAAGACAGCTACTACTATTATACCCATTCTACAGATGAGGGGACTGGACCAGCTTCAAGAGTCAACAAACTTGACTAAGATCACAAAGCTTGTGAGTGTAAGAGGGATCCAGTTCCAGAGACTGCAGTCTTAACCAAGACAGTAGTAAGCTATGTTTAGATATCACCTTCACTGTTTAGTCCTGTGATAAGTGTGAGACCTGGCTTCACACATCCAATAAGCCTGGAACCTCCAAGTTGGCTTGACTCGCTGGTTTTAGGATAAACAGAGAGAAATGTATTTGCCACCCACATTCCATCTCTGTATACCCCTCACCTAGAGTCACCAGTTAACATTTTGTCCTACTTCTTTTCTTTTCTTTTTTTTTCTTTACTTTTAAAAATTTATTTTGAGAGAGAGAGCACATATGACTGAGGGAGGGTCAGAGAGAGAGGGAGAAAGAGAGAATCCCAAGCAGGTTCTGCACTGTCAGTGCACAGCCCTGGGGCTCAAACTCACGAACCATGAGATCATGACCTGAGCTGAAACCGAGAGTCAGTTGCTTAACCAACTGAGCCACTCAGGTGCCCCTGTCCTACATTCTCTCTCTCTCTCTCTCTCTCTCTCTCTCTCTGTCTTTCTTTGCTACCATTTGAGAATAAGTTGCAGATAACACAACCATTCCTATTTCAATGTCACTCCTAAAATAAGAATATTCTTTTGTAAAATCATAATAGAATTATCTAATTTAACATTGGTGGATTTTTTTTTTGGACATTTTTGAAGTGTATAGGCCAGTTGTTTTGTAAGCTGTATTTTATTTGAGTTTGATGTTCCTTCATGATTAGATACAGGTTATGCATTTCCTGCAGGAATATTCCAGGAATGATATTATATCTTTCTTAGGGCATTCATCAAGATGCTGGCTTATCCTATTACTAGTGATATATTAATATCATTTAAGTCAATATCAAGGTAGTGTCTGCCATATTTTTCTATTTTTAGTAAAAGAATTTTCACCCTTTAAAATTAATTAGTAATCTGCATAATAATCTATTCATCAGTTAGCTTCCATTTAATGGTTTTAGCATCCATTGATATTTCTTTCCTGAATCAATAATTACAATGGTGGTTTTTAACTCTGCATCATTCCTTATAAAGAGGACTCTTCATCCATTTATTCATTTTATTACTTACACTAACACTATGATACCATGTATTCTATTTTTATTTGCTCTTTTACAATTCATTGCTGTCATTATTCATTTTCATGCTGAGATCATTTCAGATTTGGCCAGACCTCAGGTTTGGGGACCTCTTCAATCTGGATATTGTGTCCTTTGTCATACCCTGATCACTTTTCCAGCACTTCCTTCTAGCACAGCACAACGTTTCTAGCATAGCACAACATTCTAGACTCAGAAGGTACATTTTCTGTCCCAGTCTTGGATTTAGCTGTTTTGTTGAGACACTATGATTCAGTTTAGTGGGGGAATGGCATTTAGAAACCAAGATCCAGGGTCAGGTTATACTCATTGGTCTCAGAGTATCATGCTTTAAAGTCCTTTAAGCAAACAGGGGTAGGAAATACATGGGTTTGTTTGTTTCTTTCTTTCTTTAAAATAGGAATCTATCTGATTACCTATATTCAAATCCAGTGTCACAGGATTCTTCTTCTTACCTCATTCCATATTTTTATTTCATTCTCCCCCAAAGAGTAATATCCTTACTCATTTGCTGAATCCTATAATACATATAAAAATAGTTTCAGAGTTTCTTCTCTAAAGAAACTTTACAATTTATTTGCAAGTAATATCCTATAATTTTTAAAATTTTTTCCACTTTAGTGATTTTTCTTACCCCGTATTTTCTTTATATATCATCTTTTTCTCCTGTTTTTCAAAAAGATTTTAACAACATATTAGAATTTCAGTTTATTAATTAGTCCTACCATTTTTCTGTTTTCAGCCTCAATAATTTTTGCTTTTTATTTTATTATTTTAACCTTTCTGTTAATTTTTGGTGACTTTGTGTTTTGGCTTTATGAGTTACAGTTTATTCACTGCTTTTAATTCTTTCAGATTATGAATTTTTATCCCACAATGCTTTAAGGAAAACATTTCTATTATCTTTATTTTTTAGGCATTCTATTTTATTTGGTTTTATTTTTCCTTTCATCTAAGACTAGCTTAATGTAAAGCTTTTAAATTATCAGGGTGAAAGGCTTTTTAAAAGTATGCTATTAATTTCCAACTTTTATTGCAAAATGATAAGAAGTATTGGTTTTCACCTTGTGATGCTTTCTTTGTGAACCAGCATGTGATCAATTGTTGTGAATGTTCCATATGCACTTTAGAAGGCCTATTCTCCATTACTAAAGTGTAATAGTCATATATCCATAAGATTTGCCTTATCAGTTATATTGTTTAGATATTCTTTATTCCTAGTCATTTTTTGTCCACTTGATCTCTTTTGTATGTTAAAGTCTTCTACTGTTGGTATTTTTCTATTTCTCATTAAAAAATATCATTTTGATGACGATAAATTCATCAACCTTTGCCTATGGTTTGTGACTTGAGATTTTGTTTAAGAAGTCCTTTTCCCATACAAATCAAAACCGCAATGAGATACCACCTCACACCAGTCAGAATGGCTACAATTAACAACTCAGGCAAGGACAGATGTTGGCGAGGATGTGAAGAAAGAGGATCTCTTCTGTACTCCTGGTGGGAATGCAAACTGGTGCAGCCACTCTGGAAAACAGTATGGACATTCCTCAAAAAATTAAAAATAGAACTACCCTATTATCCAAAAATTACACTACTAAGTATTTATCCAAGGGATACAGGTGTGCTGTTTCAAAGGGGCACATGCACCCCCGTGTTTATAGCAGTGCTATCGGCAATAGCTAAAGTATGGAAAGAGCCCCAAATGTTTATCAACTAAAGAATTGATTAAGAAGATGTGGTATAGGGGTGCCTGGGTGGCTCAGTCGGTTAAGTAACCAACTTTGGCTCAGATCATGATCTCGCGATTTGTGGGTTTGAGCCCATGTTGGGTTCTGTGCTGACAGCTCAGAGCCTGGAGCTTGCTTTGGATTCTGTGTCTCCCTCTCTCTCTGCTCTTCCCCCACTCCCACTCTGTCTCTTTCTGTCTTTCAAAAATGAATAAACATTAAAAAAATAATAATAAAAAGAAGATGTGGTACACACACACACAATGGAATATTACTTGGCAATTAAAAAGAATAAAATCTTGCTATTTGCAACAACGTGGATGGAACTAAAGGGTATTATGCTAAGCAAAATTAGTCAGAGAAAGATAAATATCATATGACTTCACTCATATGTGGAATTTAAGATACGAAACAGATGAATATAACGGAGGAGAAGCAGAAATAATATAAACACAGGGGGAGACAAAACATAAGAGACTCTTAAATATGGAAAATAAACTGAAGGTTGCTGGAGGGGCTAAATGAGGGTGGGGAAATGGACTAAATGGGCAAGGGGCATTAGGAAGGACACTTGTTGGGTTGAGCACTGGGTGTTATATGTAGAGGACGAATCACTGGATTCTACTCCTGAAATCATTGTCGCACTTCATGCTAACTTGGATGTAAATTAAAAAGAAGAAGTTCTTTCCCATTGAAGCTCCTAGGTGTCTCAGTTGGTTAAGTGTCCAACTTCGGCTCAGGTCATGGTCTCATGGTTCGTGAGTTCGAGCCCTTAGGCTTTGTGCTGACAAGTATGGATCTTGAAGCCTGCTTCGGATTCTGTGTCTCCCTCTCTCTCTGCTCCTCCCCCACTTGTACTCTGTCACTCTCTCTCTCTCTCAAAAATAAATACTAAAATTTTTTTTTAAAAAGTCCTTTCACATCTTTAGGTCATAAACATAACCCTTTATGTTTTATTTTGTTGAATTCAGAGTTTAACATTTTACAGTTTGTCTATTATCCATCTGGATTTCATCTTTGTAGATTGTATTAAGCAGTAATTCAATTTTATCATTTCAATTTTATTATTTCCATAACAGTTTCCCCAACACTCTCTACTAAACTGAAATTGTTTATTTAAATTTCTCTCTATATATAGGTCTGCCTCTGAGATTTCTATTCTGTTCCCTTGGCCTATTTGTCTGCTCCCGCATCAGTATTATAGTATATGTCTTTGTGGTGTTGCTTACTATCTACTTAGTAAAACAAGTTACATTTTATTTCATTTTATAAACTTATCTTATTCATAGCCCTTTATTCTTTCATATAAGTTTTACATTGTTTAAGTTTCTAAAAAAATGTAACTACATTTATTAGGACTGTATTAAATTTGTACCTTGGCAGAGAAGTGACATTTTGAAAATTAATATTGTCTCAGACAAGAGCTTGAATTGTCCCTCCATTTTTTGGATCATCTTGTCTTTTGATAGAGTTGTTACAAAATTCTCATCTGTCTCTCTTTCTCTCTCTCTATATGACAGAATATATATATTCTGTAAATAATGTCTTTATATCTTACCTTCTAGGCATACACTTCTTACTTCCCCTTATTTCCTTATAGTCTAAAACAGGAACTTGATCCTTTACTTATTATTGATATTAAAGAGATGGGACACCTGGATGACTCAGTTGAGTGTCCATCTTTTCATTTTGGCTCAGATCATGATCCCAAGGTCATGGGATTGAGCCCCACACCAGACTCTTCACTGAGCTTGAAGCCTGCTTAAGATTCTTTCTCTCTCCCTCTCCTTTGCCCCTCTCCCCCACTCACATTCTCACTTTCTCTAAAAAATTTAAACAAACAAATAAATAATTGATGTTAAATAGAATGCATAAAGTGTGATGTTTGCTGCAGGATTTTAATATGTAATCTTTATCAAATTAATGAAATTCCATTATACTTGTAGGTTAAACAGTGTTTTTTTTAAATTCATAAGTGTTAAACTTTATCAAATGCTTTTCTGCATCAGTCTAAAGAATCACATCTTACTTCTCTTTTAATTATTAAATATTAAGTTATGTTGAAAGATTTGACAATGTTAAACCATCCTTGCATTCTTACAAAGGACATTATAGGTTATGCTGCTTATTTTTTATAATATATGACTAGATTTGACTATTTAATTTAGGTTCATAATAAAATGTCTTTTTTATTAAATAATGTCTTTATAATTAACTTTTTTAGGGCTGTCCTTAACTAGTTTGGGCATCAAAATCATATTTGCCTCACAGAATGAACAAGGGAGCTTTATCTCTTTAGATATATCTTGGAACAACTTGTATAACTTGAACATGTGTATATAATTTGAAATTTTTGTAGTTTTTACCTTTAAAACCATTTTGGTCCAGATTTATTTGGTTTTGGAGTGGGGATGGGGTAGAAGGGAAAGTTTTGACTACCAATTCAATTTTGTTAATGTTTCCTGGCTTATTATTCATATTCGTCCCATAAAACTTTATTTTTCTATATTTTTATGGAATTTTATTAATTTTATTTATAGTTTCAGATTTTTTTCACATGTATCAAGTACTCCTTTATTATTTTAAAAAATATCAAAGTGCCTGGTTGGCATAGTTGGTTGAGGTCTGACTCTTGATTTCAGCTCAGGTCATGATCCCAGGTCATAGAATCGAGCCCCACATGGGGCTCTGCACAGAGCATAGAGCCTGCTTGGGATTCTCTCTCTCTTTCTCTCTCTCTCTCCCTCTACCCCTCTCCTCAGTTCACACGTACTCTCTCTGTCTAAAATAAAAATATATATTCACAGTTCACAAGTGGAAGTAAGAGTTAAGTGGAAGAAGTAAGAAGTTATTACTTCTTTTTGTTCTGTATTTTCTCTCAATTTTCTCTCATGTTTTGCTTTTATACTTTTTTCTTGATGAATATTATTAATTTTTATAATAATTCCATTTTTGCTTTTGTTAATCGTCATTGTTTTATTTGATTGATCTCTGTCCTAAGAGTTAGTTTTCTTCTGTCCTGTTTGTTTTTGTTTTTGTTTGGGTTTAGTTGTTTTCAGGCTTTTTTTTTTTTTTTTTGGCTTTACTTTTTCTCTTTTTCTAGTTTCTTAAGCTTATTTGTTCTTAATCTTACTTTTTTAAAAAATGCATTTTAAATTATAGTTTTCCCTCTGAAAAATGCTGTTTTTGACAAATTGTGTTTTCATTATCATTAAGTTTTAAGTATTTCCCTAATTTCCTTTTTAACCCAGGGTCTATTTGGTAATATCTTATTTACTTCCCAAATATGTGTTGTTAAGGGAAAATCTCTTTTATGTTGTTTACAGTTGCATTGTATTATGTTTAGGAAACATGTTCTGTGTGAAATTCATTCTTTGGACTTTATGGAGGCTTCCTTTATGTCTTTGTGCCTGGTCAGTGTTTGTACATGTTCCATGTACGCTCCAAGTCAATGTGTATCATCTGTTTGTTGGGTTTAAGTAGAATTCTCTATATATCTGTTTATTATGGTGTTTAGATTTTGATATCTGCTTATTTTATTTTGTCTGCTTGATTTATCAGTTTCCATAATGGTAGGTTAAAATATCCTAGCATAATTATTGGTTCATGTGTTTATCTGTATTTTGTCCATTGTTGCTTTATATATTTTGAGGCTATAATAGTGGAGACACATCTTCATGATTGTAATATGTATATTTTATTTTTTAAGTAGTTTATAACATCTGTATTTTTTCCCTAGTATTTTATCCTAAATTCTATTTTGTGAGGTACCATATTTCATTGTTTCTAAGTCAGGTATCTTTCCACATTTTAACATCTCTAAATCGAGTTGCTTCTTACACTTGCTGTCAGAGAGGCAGCAGATGTGACCTAGTTGTCATTGTCAGTGCTTATATGAACATAATGATAGCTGTTCTCTTCATCATTACTTCAAATGAATTATGTGCTTTGTCGGTACTATATGTGTTTAGTTTAATTGTTGTTTAAAATGTTTTCAAAAGCTTATGCTATGATTTGGCACTGAAATGAAAAGTATTAATATAAAAGTTTAATAATATAATACAGAAAGACATGGAAATAGAGTAAACAGCATACATTTGCTGTTAAGAAAACAACAATTTGCTGTTGGAGAAATGACTGCAATTTCTAGTTTTTCATGCAAAGCAATAATCAGTGCCTTATTAAACCAAGAATTGAAGATACCCACAAATAGATGGCGGTACATCACTTTTATTTCTAAGATTCATGCAAAAGGAATGCCTGTCACACCAAGTGCTCCAACCAGAGGGAAGATAGTTTTCATATCCCTCTGGAGTGGATGAAAGACAATTAAAACAAGAGTCTGTTATGCCTATTCAAGGTGTCCAATGGAATCCTGTAACATAATTATATATGATTATTACATATAATCATATAATACAGTCTTTTGTGACTAGCTTCTTTTGCATATCATAATGTTTTTAAGGTCAGTCATGTTATACCATGTATCTGTGCTTCATTTTTTATTGCCAAGTGATTCCATTGTACAGCCATACCACGTTTTGTGTATCCATTTATTAGTTGATAAACATTTAGGTCATTTCCCCTCTTGGCTCCTATGAATAATGCTACTATGAACTTTCATGTACAAGTTTTTGTGTGGACATGTGTTTTTAATTTTCTCAGGTATTTAGAGGTTCTGGAACCAATTCTAATGTGTATGTGTGTATGTGTGGGAGGAGTGGTTTCCATACCACCAAGCAATTCTTGGACACCAGATAAGTATCTTACGATTTAATTCCATTCTGACACTACCCAGAGATAGCATCACATTCTGTAAGTGAAGCACTCAGTCCTGCCTGCAACACTGACCCCACCCCCACTCCACTTCAGCTCCCAATCACCAGTCCAGGTTGTCACCTGGGCTTTGGACCAATTGGTTATAGATTGAAGGTTCCAATGACCCCCTCCTTGTGTTCAATTAATTTTCTGGAATGGCTCGCAGAGCCTAGAGAAACATTTTATTTACTGAATCACCAGTTTATTTAAAAAGGAAATAACTTGGGAAATATATTTAAAATACATTTAAATTAAATTGACTAAGTAAGTCTTTATAATTCTTTAAATTTTCTGTTTCTGGTTGTTTCTCCCATATTATTTACTCTTATGGCATTTTTAAAATTTTCTTTAGGTGACTAAACACATTTATTTAAAAAATAATTATGCAAGAAAATTAACTTTTTAATTCTTTTGGTGTATAAGTCTATGAACTGTGATAGATAGATAGATAGATAGACAGACAGTTCTGTGTAAACACTATCGTAATCAGGATACAGAATGTTCTGTGATCTTAAAGAACAAAACTCTCATGCTATCTGCACTCTCCCCCCATTCCCAGCTCCTGTCAATCACTGATCTGTTCTGTATCACTGTGATTTTATCTTTTAGAAAATTACATATTAAAATAATTATACAGTATATAACATTTTGAGACCAACTACTTTTACTAATCACAATGCCACTGAGATTCATCCAGTTCATTCCAAGTATTAGTATTTTTTCCATTTCATTGTTCAATAATATTCTATTTTATGGATGTACCACATTCATCCATTGGGGAACATTTGTGATATTTTTGGTACCTGCTAAGGTACCTGTATACAGGTGTTCAGGTGAGCTTAACTTTTCTTTTTTGTAGGATACAGTCCCAAGAGTAGGATCGCTGAGTCATATAGTAAGTATACATGTAGCTTTTTTTTAAATTGAAGTATAGTTGACATACAATGTTACATTCATTTCAGGTGTACATTATAGTGATTTGTCAAGTCTGTATGTAATGCTATGCTCACCACAAGTGTAGCTACCATCTGTCACCATACAACACATTCCCTAGGCTGTGCCTTTTATCACAGTGACTTATCCATTCCATAACTGGAAGCCTGTGGCTCCCACTCCCCTTCACTCATTTTGCCCATCCTCTCCTGTTGGGCAATGATCAGTTTGTCCTTTATTTATGGGTCTGTTTCCGCTTTTTGTTTGTTTATTCACTTTTATTTCTTGGATTCCACATATAAGTGAAAGCATGTGGTATTTGTCTCTGTCTAACTTATTTACTTAGTATAATACTCTAGGTATAACTTTTTAAGAAAATGCTACACTGTGTTCTAGGTTGCTACACCATTTTGCATTCACATCTGAACTACAACCAAACACTTCTAAACAGCTTTCCAAGGTGACACTATGAGACATCCTTAAACACTGCATGAGAAGATGAGCAGAGTCTTCTCTGTGAAGCACTGTGGTTAGAAGTATGTGGTTCTTATATTTCATTCTCCTGTGAGACATGTTTAAAAAATATGCTTAACAGAACTAAGTGTATGAGTGCATGATTTTATTTATATTTGTCCAGTACATTTGTCCATCTTTTGGTGCTTCTCTTGCATTCTGTGCTGATTTGGGTTTCATTTTGTGATTTATTCTGAAAACCTTTTCTAAAAAACAGATGGGAGGACTCATTTGCAATTACCTATAGGCCAGATATGTTATGTCAAAGCTCCATCTTAAATCCTTTTTGTCTCTCAAATTCTTTTTAGCTCTTTAAGTGTGTATCATTTTGGTTGCCTGTCTCATTTCTAACTTCCATGTCCCTTTATAATATGTTTTACTCATGTCTATACTTTCTCTTATTCACTTTAGTATTTTCACATCTTGTATTTCTGCTTTGTGACCTTCCTTCATGTATGTTGTTGCTTTATAAAGTTTTGGGTTTTTTTTTTTAATTCATAGAAAGATGTTTTGATATTGACAATTTAATGGCAACATTTTGTAGATGGGCATTCTTTCCTGTTAAGTTTTGCTGATCTTACTCACTTTCCCCTCTGTTTTCATCTTTGTATTGATGCCATTCCAGCAGTCTTTTACCTCAGCATGTCTTGAATTGGATTTCCTTGCTTAGATATCTGAGTGTTTTTCACTGACAATTTCTGGGAACTGCAGGTCTCACTCACTCTCAGGATGTTTTAATAGCATTTCCTCCTTTGTTCTGTATGTTGCTTCCTGCTCATGCTCCCTCCCTTCCACAGCTTGTGTGGGTCTGGTTATAGGTCTGTTACTCCTAGTATGTCCCTTACCCATAGGAAAGGAGATGCTGTTATTGTCTCCTGAGAGCCGCTGGAAATGGCTGTCCTCCAGCTTCGGCTTCTCCTCCACTTGCCCCATGTGGTTTCTGTGCAAAAGTCAGTTTATTTTAATCGTCCTTACACAGATTTTGAGTCTATAGATTACTGTGCCCTCCTTTTGTTGAAGGTGGAGTCTACACCTTTTTTCCATTATCCTGTAATTTTTGTAGTCTGCTTGGGAGGAAGCAGGAGAAATTACTGTCAAATACCACTCCCATGATTATTCCCCAACTCTCAACACCCCATTCTCTAATGATTTGGTAAAGGCACTTGTGGTCTGTGTGACCACAGTCATCATTTCTAAACTAGGTCCACAGTCACCCACAATGGCTTGTCTCCAGCCACCCATCTTTTTTTTTTTTTAAGAAAATTTTTAAATGTTTATTTATTTTTGAGAGAGAGACAGCCAGAGTGCAAGCAGGGGAGGAGCAGAGAGAGAGGGAGACATAGAATCTGAGGCAGGCTCCACCATCTGAGCTGTCAGCCCAGAGCCTGATGTGGGACTTGAACCCACAAACCACAAGATCGTGACCAGAACTGAAGTTGGACACTTAACTGACTGAGCCACCCAGGTGCCCCATCCAACGACCCATCTTATATGTCCAGGCATCATTTTGTGTGGTCTCAACTACATTGTCATTCCTAACAACAGATAGAAGAGTGGGCTCTGGATATTCAGGTTGTAGGGTGTAACATCTATCATACATATTTGTTTTGTTGTGTTAATTCATCTGCCATTAACATTTCCTTTCCTTTACCCCGACATTATGCTTTTCCAACAGGCCTGCCTGGTATAGAAACATTGCACTGTGGGTTTCTGAGTAGCTAATGCAAGGGCGCGGCTGCCCTCTCTAGGGTCATCTATTTCCTGGACAGTGACCCTTCTTCCCAGTCATATTTACAGGCTTATCCACTTCAACAGAACACATTCTTTAGCACTCTCTATACTTTCAGATCTTACCAGAGCCATTTGCTTAAGTGCCATCATCGTCATATGACATGTTCCAAATTTGTCAAGTACCTTCACAGGGTTGTCTTTCCCTGAAGGTTTACTGTCTTAGAACATCACCACATTATGGACTGCATAACATTTGTGCATCCCAAAATTCATATATTGAAACCTTAACCCCAATCGGATGGTATTAGGATGTGAGGGCCTTTGGGAGGTAATCAGGTGATGAGGGTGGAGCCTGCATTATAAGAGGAGGATATGAGCTAGCCTTCTCTTTCCCTGTCATGTGAGGGTACAAATGAGAAGTCAGCTATCTATAAACCAGGAAGAAGGCCCTCGCCAGAGCCTAACCATGATGGCATCCTGATCTGGGACATCCAGCCTCCAAAACTGTAAGAAGTAAATGTTTGTAGTTTAAGCCACCCAGTCTGTGGTAATTTGTTATAGCAGCCCAAACTGACTGATAGATGCCAGTGGGTGATCGCCCCTGCCTGGAGCCAGCAGACACTGGTGAGGTTTTCAAGGTCCCACCGCCTTCTACATTGTCCGTGTCCCCTTCCTTGGTGGTCAGGCTCTCAATCTGCTCCTACCCCCTGATAAGGACCAGGATGTTGCTAGGCTGGAGGCCCAGAGCAAGCTTGGCTGTGGTTGGGGAATAGGTGCAAGGGCTCTGACACCCACAGGGCCAGTCTCTGGGGCTGCCTGCTCACCACCCCCTCCCCAGCCACGTACTTCTGAGTGGGCCAAGTGCTCAGGCTCTCTAATTTCTAATAGAAACTTCAAGCAGCAAACACGCATAATTCCTGACAAGTTCCTGGTCTCCTCCCTCATGACAGTATCTACAATTTATCTTCTGGGAAGGAACACAGAGCCTTTGGCACAGCTTCCTTAAGAGTCCTAATTTGTCATCCATTCCAAGAAAAAGGAAAAATCATTCATTACAGAGTGGGTACTGGGAGTGAGGTGAGGTGGAGAATCTCAACCCTCGAAAGGATAACTTGGCTGAGGGTCCCCATATTGTCCTGGACATGTGGCTCCTGGCTCCACCCTTACCTGACAATAGCCCTGTTTTATGGTCCTCTGGACTTCCCATGTCCTGACCCCCCTACTGCCTGTAGTCAGAGGGCTCTTATGATGCATCCCATGGGTGGGCGGGGGGGGGGGGTTGCTCCATTTTATATGGCTTGGCCTGTCTGCAGCTTTTAACTGTTGTTTTTTTTTTTTTATTACAAGTGTAATACATGCTGGTTACAAGAAAATGCAACTAATAGGTATATTAAGTGAAATACACAATTTCCTTTTCTCATTGCCTTCCTCCAACCCTGATTTCAATTTTCAGAGGTGACCACTACTGACACCTTGGTGGATATTCATCCAAATTATTTTCTGTGCACCTACAAAGATACACACATACCTATATATCTGTATTAGATACTGTTGGTGCTGCCTAGATTTTCTTCCTCTGGCCAGTGTACCCATCCAGGCTGCTATTGGTTCAGAGTTTCACCCTCTTTTGAAGAACCACCCTCAGCAGAAATGATCTGCCTCATCCAGCAATGTCTGGAAATTCTTGCCCATCCCATGGGGCAACCCCCAACCAATGACTGAAAAATAACAGGTACAAAAGCCTGACCTCCTTGCTATGAGGTAGGCAGTTCTGTGGTGTCATTTATGTGCCAGAGCTCCTAGTGGGATCAAGTGAGGCTGGATCCATGATCTTGCCTGTATTCTTCCCTTACCCTTCCCTGTTTCCCTCATCCCATATGGGTGCCACCTGAGAGCACTCAACAACCCCCTTGCACATAAATGTACATGTATAATGTATAACACATAGGTATAGATGTGTATATACACATAGGTATTTTCAGAAAGGAGTCCATGCTTATCCAAACCATTTGGTGATTTGCTTTTTTTCACTTTACAGCATACCGTAGGTACCTCTGAATATAAGTCTATTTTATTTTTTGAATGGCAACAGAGTTCTCACTGGAATGGATTTCCCATAATTTAGTCAATCAATAGTCCTATTAATGAAATTGAGTTTGTTCTTCATTCAGTGAATGGCATGAAGTACTACTGCATGCCAGGTGCTGCTTTAAGCCCTGGGGTTGCTTCCAATTTTTCTCTTTTACAAAAAATATTAATATTTTTGTCAGCATATTCAAGCATGTGCGTAAAAGTGGTTTTGAAGGACAAGTTCTTAGAAGTGGATTTGTGGATCAAGGGGAAACTGCATTTACAGTGTTAATGGTGAACTCTGGTGATACCTCCTCTACTTCCTCTTTCTACCCTTTTCTGCAACCCCTCCTCCTGGGTGCTTTACCACTTGCTCACTGAATGCCTAGAAACCCTCAGGAGGGCAAGGCTTTCTGCTCAGCCCTCCTTGCCTTCGGACTGCTCTTCCCTGGGCTGTGTCCACCCACCCTTCCTGCAGCACCAGGCATTTGGATACCAAGAGCTCCTAGACCAGCTTTCTCCCAGGTCCCATTTTACATATGAGGTAATTGGGACTCAGGGTAAGTGGCTGTACTCGTCAGAGTTCTCCAGAAAAACAGAATCATATATATATATATATGATTTTTATATATATATATGATATATTTTTATATATATATATAAAAAATCTCGTATATATATGTGTGTATATATATATATAATCTCATATATATATGTATACATATATATATAATCTCATATATATATGTATACATATATATATGAGAGAGAGAGAGAGAGAGATTTATTTATAGGAATTGATTTATGCAGTTTTGGAGGCAGAGGAGTCCCACGATCTGTCACCTACAAGCTGGGGAACGAGGAAGGCTGGTGGTATAATTCAGTCTGAACCTGAATGCCTGAGAAGGAGGGGGCTGGTGGTGCAAGTTCCAATGTGAGTCTGAAAGCCTGAGAACCAGGAGCACTGATGTCCAAGTGCAGGAGAAGATGGATGTCTCAGTTCAAGGAGAGATCGTGAATTCACCCTTCCTCCAGCTTTCAGTGGAATGGATGATGCCTGCCTCCACTGGGAAGGGCATTCTGCTTTATTCAGTTCACCAATTCAAATGCTATTCTCTTCTGGAAACACCCTCAGAGGAATACCCAAAATAATGTTTTACCAGCTATCTGTTATCCCTTAGCCCAATCAAGTGGACGCAGAAATTAACCACCATAGTAACCCACTTTTCTGGACCCCCTTGTCTAGGTTTCCACCAAGCATCTCCCTGGGCTGTTCCAGAGGCCCTTCAAATCACCATGTCCCAAATCATACTGGGAAAGGTCCCATCATCTTAGAAGTAGGTTTCTCAAGATCTAAGAGTATTTGGAGAAATCTGGGGAGAACAGACCATTTTTATCAGGTCTTAGTTCTTCTCTGAAAGGTGACTACATTGGGTTGTGCCCCTCCAGTGCCTGCTGCTACACCTCATTGCACAGGAGGTAGTGGATAAATGTGAAGTAAATGAGGGAGTGAGAATCCATGCTTTTTCACTAGGAAAACGTATGACTTTTCTGATGTAGCAAAAACTGAGACAGAAACCTGAGGCTGTCCTTTGATTTTCTTTCTCTGGATAATTGTTTTAAGTGAGAGTGACTGGTACAATGCTGGTGACTGTGTTTGTTGATAAACCTTTCTGGAGAGCAGTTTGGTAATCTCTGTGGAAAGTCCCCGAATTATGCATGCCCTTAATTCTACCTATTGAAATTCTAAAGAAATAGTTTAGGATGTCTGAAAAGGTTTAGTCACAAGACTTATCTTTTCAAGGGCTATTTAATATGGAAGATAAATTGAAACGAACCCATGTGTCCAACAATAGGGTGGCTAAACTCTGGTGCTTGCATACATTGGAATTCTGTGTAGCCAATACCAATTATCAAAGTATATTTTTTATATGGAAAGGGAATCATAATAAGTTATTAAATTGAGTCCTGTTGCAAAAATAGTATGTTCTCTATGGGAAAATTTTAGAACCAAAATGTATATACAGGCATACTTGAAAATATCTGGCAGGGCCTTGCTACTCAAAGTGTGGTCCCTGGACCAGCAGCGTCCACACTGGTGGGACCCTGGTGCCCTGCAGCACAGCATCCACTCAAATGCGATGTCTGTGTGTGGGACCATGAGGTTTTGTCTTTCTGTCTGTCTGTCCTTTTGCTTAGTTATTGGTGATAAATGTATATCATTGGTATAATGAAGAAAGAAGAGGGATGGATATTCTCTCAAAGCACATTGGTGGGCTTCACTGTTGTTGAAACTTACTTGGCTCCTTCCTATCTGAAAGGGTGGTGGGTGGGCCGGGCAGCTCACTACAGTCTGGGTTCCTGCTGATGACCCTCATTTTAAGCTTCAGGCCTTCTTGGGTGCGTTTCACTCTCCCAGGTTGGCTCTTGTCTTAAGAAGTAGTGTTTTCAGAGCCACTGCTGTTTTCAAAGGTGCTCTGCTGCCTCTGGGGCAAGGCATGAGGTGGAAGGCACTTAGCACCCACAGTTCGGGCACAAACAAGGCCCTCTGGCCGGCCTTCCTACCCTACTGCATGGTCGTCCCATTAAGATTCAGGCTGGCTTGGTGGATTAGGTCATTTCTTTTCCAGTAAGTGAGTTGGCTACTTATGCATTCTCCTGTGGCACCGCTGCCAGACATATTTCTCAGTCCTCTTCTGCTGGCCGGACAAGGCCAGGAATAAGCCAAGTCCACCTTCCTTATGTCAATCTGTCAGGCTGTGGCAGGTGGCTCCCTTGGAAGGCCACCGCCCTTGTCCCTGGCTGTCCAGGAGACCGTCCGCCTCCAGCTCCAGTGACGTCAGGCAAATGTTCCACCTGCAGAGGAGAACAGCTGTCTCTCTGGAGTGTGACTCTTCCGGTTGGAATCCCAAGACACATAATGAAAGCATGACAATAGTTGGCGGCTCTCAGTGTACATTTTCATGGGGCGGGTGATGTTCTCCAAATCCTCTGAAACAAGCAAGAATTTCATCCCCCTGGCAGAGGGGTAGACCAAGCCCTCCTGTTTCTTCTACTTGAGCAAGGAGGGACCTGGGTTCCTGTCCAACTGGAGTTCTAACAGCTGGTGACCAGAGAGTAGAGATGCCAGCACAAATATTTGATTACAGCCTACAGTTTCCCATAATCAGAGTGACCATCATTTTTCAGATCCTAAGAAAATGCTGAGACCAGTTACCTGATCTCACTTACTTTATTCATTCCTTACTGAGCACCTATCTCCCTTCAGATTTTGGACAACTTATGTCGGTGGGTTTGGGGGAGGGCAGAGAGAATCAAGATACCTAAAATGGGTTTGTACTTCAGTGAGCCTATCACATGGATGGGAGAGTCACCTTCACTGGATAGCACGTGAGATCAGCCCTTCTCACACCTTCATCCACAAATCTCCTGGGGACCCTGAGGGAAATGCAGATCCTGACCTAGGGGCTGGGCTGGGCCAGGCCAGGCTGAGCTCATGGTGTGAATGGTGTGGCTGCACCAAGGACATACACTGAGGACCAAGGCCTGAGAGGACATTTGGACTCATAAGCCCATTTTCAGAAAAGTTCACCCAGGAAAGGAGAGGTTCTATGCACACAGTTGTGATTGGAGGAAGCTGGGTGGGGTCAGGCTTCTCCCTGCCCTCTCCTCCTCCATCTTTGTCACCCTGTCACCTCTCATGTCCAGCACCCTGCAGTTGGCAGATGCTCCTATGTAGCCCATGCCAGCCTAAGGGACTTTCGGGGATTTGCCCCCCTCAGCACTAGCACAGCTGGTCCCTACTGCTGACTCTAGGGACCTGGCCCTGCACCAAGGTCCTCAGGGCAGTACACATTATTCTGCTGACTCACCAGAGTAGAATACGCATGCAGCCAGCATCATCAGAAAGACATGGGGAGAGTATACTATATTGTTCTAGCACTTTCCTGTGTTCCCTCCAAAATGTCTAACAAAACCAGAGGACAGCAGGATTCCTTGATGACTCCACCTCTCTCCTCTTTGGGCTCTTTTATTTTATTGTCTTTTGTTTCCTTCTCATCCCCATTTCTCACCACCCCTGAGGACTCTGTGCTGACCCTTGTACAGCCTCGGTAGTTCCTGAGATGATGGCTCATCTCAGGGCTGAACTTTGTACTTCATTAAGTACATAGTTCTAACGAGCCCCCAGATATAATCAGCAACATTCATTATCCTGATAAATATGACCCCTTATAGTGTGCACATGACGATGGCCTAATCCCAGAGCTCCTGTGAAAGGTACTCCCAGACGTGTATTCTTCCTGGCCTCTTGGGGCTCTTCCCAGAGTTAAGATGGAAGAGAGGGAAGCAGTGATTTCAACATTTATTGATTGCTTGATAGAAATATCATCAGACCAGCCTTGTGTGGGGTCAGGATGAGGTGGGGTTGGAAGGGATAAAGAGTCATATCGGACTTGGAACTCTTCCTGAAGGATTACTCTTTGGGGGAGATGGAGAGTGCCTGGCTGAAGGCAAGAAGGGGTAATAAAGAAGCAATGCCCATGTGGAGTGAGTCATCCTGACTGAGATCAAGAAGAACTTCTAGAGGAGGCAGCTTCTGAGATTTCAATGATGAGTTAGAATTGAATGGATGGAAGAAGAGATGGGAGAGAGCACTGGAGAAGGGCTGGAACAGAGGGTCAGAGACCTGCCACTCACGCTGTGTTTAGAGAGTGCATAGACATCAGGTGGGCCTGTGTGCTGGGTGTGGTGGAAGATGAACCCAGGCTGAGAGTTCAGGGCCAGGCGAAGCAAGGGAACTGTGTCCTGAAGGCAAGGCAGGAACGATGGAGGTCAGTAGGACAAAAAGCACTGGTGCACGGAGGCACTCAAGTGTTGAAGGAAGAAATGATCAGATGTGTACTTTAGTTAGCTTTTCTCAAAATGTGTTGGATGAAAATGACCCATGATCAAATAGATATAGGAAACACTGCATGACTCCAAATTAAATGTGTTTATTTGCTGCGGAGGCTCTATCTTCTCACTAGCATAGTGAATCTGTGTTAGAATTAAGAAGAAAAGTTGGCAGTGAGCAGAGGGGTGGGGGTGGGGCGTGCACAGCCTTTTCCATTTACATGGGACTTTGTGGGTCACTGATCCACAGAACACACTTCTGGGAACTGCCACTCCCAGGGTGTACCCCCTCCAGGCTGCTGGAGGGCAGCCTGAGAGGGCCTGAGCCAAAAGGAAGGGGTGATGTGGTTATCAGAAGAGAGCCCAGAGCCTTCTCAGGACAGTGGCCCCGGGGACGCTGGCGAGGTGAATGGTCAGTGGGCAGGGCACGACCTCCCTGGGGTGACTTCTAGTCACTGTGCACTTCCTGCTCCTTGGTGGGACCAGGCACCTTAGAATGAGACCACTGGACCGAGGAGGCCTGGAGGCTGTGAGCTGGGGTAGGAGGCCTGGAGCACCAGCCCTGCAAACCCTGGCAGGGACCCCATATCCATCCCTGCTGTTTCCTGTCTTTCTGGTCATGGCTCTCCTCTCCCAGAAGAACGCAGAAGGCTGCGCTCAAAGAAGAAAGGCTTCATACCCGCTTGATACTAATCTTGACCACAGATCTCCAAGGGGATAAAAGGCCTCCTGTCTCGGCCCTGCTTTCCTTCTCTCATCACCCTGTCCTCGCCTCTGACCCCAGGCTTACTGGGTCCCAAGCTGCTCATCTTCCCCTGTCACTGCTTCTCAGAAGCACACAGGATTTCAGTGCTTCTAACCCCCTCGGTCTGCCCATCTCCCCCACCACAGGCTTAAGAACCAGGTTAGCCAGGCGGAGGCAGCGCCCTCGAGGAGCTGGGGAGGGGTTAGGGGAGGGGCAGGGGTGTCCCCGCAGCAGCTGAGAGGAAAGCCAGCACTCTAGTCCTTCTCTGTCGTCTGGTAACCGCTCACCTTAGCAACCTGGTTGAACGCTCCACCCTGGTCCCCGCGCTGGCCTGGCCGATGCTCCTGCCCACAGCATGTCCCACACACTTGCCATCCGTGTCCCCTTGCAGCTTCAGTCACAGTCCGTGGCTCGTTCGGCCTGCGTGTACATGTGAGTTGTGCTCACATCCACGCACCGGTGCCCGGCCGCCCCTGCGTCCGTCTCTGCAGGCCCTGCATGGTGACCTGGCCTCTCTCTGCAAGATGCATGGAGGTGACTAATTAGCTCCCCGCCCCTGAAGCAAAAGGAAGTGGAGGCCAAGGTGATATCTCTGGAAGGGCCTTGGGAAAGTAGGGGAAACCGTGACTGCGAGGGGAGGGGAGCTGGTGCCGTGGGGCCGAGCTTTACCTGACTTCACGACTCATGGGCAACACTGGGAGGGAAGAAACAGCGGAGGCTGGAGGTGTGTGCTGCTGTCGGGGATCGGGTGGGGGACGTGGGTGCGGCGCTCAGGCTGTGGAGGCAGGCCACCAGCCCCATCCCTCGCCTGGGCCCCATGGGTTCAAGAGGACACGGAAGGACACATTGCATCCTCAGAGCAACGGGATGGCCCGCCTCCTCCCCGTGCCTCCCCCCTACTCTGCACTTTATTCTGAGGGAGAGGAAGCTCACAGAGCAAGTGAGCAGGTGTGGGCTTTTGCTTTGGAGCCTTTCTCCCTACTCCGGCATACAGGGTGGTGTAGAGGGGAGAGGCCAGAGGCAGGGGAGGAGGGGAATGGCCTGAGGGTAGAAAGGAGGCACCTGGGCTGCAGAAGGTAGGTGTGGGCTGACCTCCAGCCCAAATATGACAGGGGGTGGGGTGGGGTCTTCCTTCTGTAAAAAAGGAGAGTGCCCTCAAGCCTTTCTCCTGAAAGGGATGCCTGTGGGGAGTTTGATGCCCTTGACCAGCAGTGTCCCTGTGGGCCTGCATGCTGCATGCGGAGGCCCAGGCACCCCACCCCCCAACACACTCACACGCTCAGAGACAGCCCAGCTGTGCACAGACCCTTCCTGAACACAGAGCTGGGGTCACAGCCTCAGACAGCTGCACGAGGCTTTGTCCTCCTGCCCAGGCCCCCTTAATAATCAGGAGCAGTGTTCCTGGCACAGCCCCTACTGTTGACGCCATCTCTAACCCCCATCCCCAATGACTTATTTGAACTTCTGACGCCCTCCACCTGCAGGGCCAGCCCAGTGATGTCACCAGCTGATGTCACCACTGTCTCTCTCTGTAGAGGAACAGAGGCACACTACAGTTTCCTTGCCTTCCTGCACCTGGCCAAATGCCCAGGTATGCGCTCCACACACACCCCACACCCCCTCCCCCCGCCCAGCTGCTGGAGTGCAGTGGCTGATGGGCAGCCCCGAGGTGGCTGGTGTTGCCTGGGTTGGGGCTGCAGGTGGAAAGTCTGAACAGACTTCAGAAAGGGCACACATTTGCTGCTGGGGGCTGCTGGGAGGTCAGAGATAAAGCCTGTCTCCTCCTCCTCTTCCTCCTCCTCCTCCCGCCCCATGGACGGCTCCAAGGAGCCGGGCCTGCCACATGTCATCCACGCACATCTGTCCCAATGCAGTCTCCCTGGCCTCTGGCTCCTGCTTATCTCAGACATCGGGAGGCACCAGCAGGAATCAGAGAGCGACTGGGGAGCATTTCTTCTCCCTGTTCTTCCACCTCCAGTTTGTCATGGCGGGACTCTACTAAACGCCTGGCTTCTGTCAAGCCCCATCTCCAGGGTGACAGCTACCCACCTTTATCCCTTCACACCTCAAGAGGTCACTGGTCATCGCTCTTTTGGTCTCCTTAGCCCCTTCCCCACCTTTATAAATAGACTATCAGATGCTCCCCCATTGGACTGCACTGTCCTGACTGGTGACACTGGCTGGATGCTGCTTGTTCATACATGGCTCTCATTGGATTCGTTCCATTTTCTGACAAGTGTTGATTGAACACCTACTGCGTACACTAGGCCTGTGTACGTGCCAGGAAGACTTGGCTTACAATAGGCTGAACCAAAAATAGGGCGGAGATGTGGTAGAGAGAGTTAGGAGCCTCTGGTCCCAACTGAGCCACCCAGATACCCCCAAAAAAGTTTGTTTCTTGTTCATGTTACATTTTCATTGTGAGTTGACTCAGAGCTTTATTCCATGATGTCCTCACCTTGACATCCAGGTGATGGATGCCCAACAGTGGGCTCCCCAACATCTAAATGCATGTCCCAGAAGGGGGAAATGGTAACTGTTGGCAATATTGTGTCATGGTCTCTAAATCAGCTGTATCAACTGAGGACATCAACTGGATGGAGGATGGAGGATGGTGGCAAAAGGGGGATTTAACTTTATCTATAAGGTCTAAAGTTAACAAAAAAATGCATTAATGTATTCCTTGAGTAATTAAAATTCAGTAACTTAAAAGAAAATCTAATGAGTAAAAGATGCTGTTCAAAGATAACATCCTATAACATTAAACATCTATAGAATGCTCAGGAATTGTTGAAAAGCCAAAAAAATAATAAGTAACTAGGTAGGAAGGTATGTAGATGATAGATAGATAGATAGATAGATAGATAGATAGATAGATAGATAGAGACGGACGGACAGGCACGCAGGCAGATAACTCTATCCCTTCTTATCCAATCAGGTCTGTTCGGTCACTGTTCATTGAACTTACAGTCTGAAGAGGAAGATGGACATCAGCCTTCTGTTATGGTGTGTCCCAGGAGGGGATGTCTGCAAGCCCAGGCAGGAGAATGCAGGGGAGGCTTCCAGAAGCTACTCTAAGCAGAAACCAAAAGGCGAGTACAGTGCAGGTAGAGGCAGGAATGGGAAGGGGAGAAGCAGTCTCGGTAGAGGGAGAAGCACAAGAAAACCCTATGGATGGAGAGACCTAGTGCTCTCACCACCTTCCTGTCCTGGAGAAAGTGGCCCAGACCCTGACCACCACGAGCCACCATGGTTTGAAGGGAGGCAGGCTGCAAGCAGGACGCCACGAGCTGGACCCGGGACCTCATGTCACCACTTGCTAGCTGAGCAAGGTGCTCACTCCACCTCTCTGTGTCTGAAAGAAGGATCTAGACCAGATGATTTACAGGAACCTCTTGTCCCTCTCTGGAAGGAGCTGGAGGCTTCTTAGGTTGTTTATGAGGCCCAGAATGTGGCCCTCCTGGGTCCATTCTGTCCCATGGCACAGGCCTGCGTCTCCTCCTTCTCAGCCCCCTGTGGTGATTCAGCCCAGTCTCAGCCCCCTCATGAAAGACATCAGGAGCTCAGGGAGTATCTTTCAGGTGGATGGAAATGTCCAGTCTTGGATGATGGACTTGGCTCTCAATTGAGGCCTCCACTGAAGGAAAGCTGGACCTCTCAGCCATCTTCCTTCTCCAGGGATCCTGTAATCACAGCTGGTGAGAAACCTGTTTTTCCTAATTAGCTCTTTAATACCTCATGCAAGTCATTAACAGGCTGGTGTAGTGGATACACATCTTTAGATGTAATTAGTAATGTCGTTAGCCTAATCCATAATCAATACGCAGGTAATTACTTCCTTGGGTTTTTATTTAGTCCTTGGGGTCTTGGTGCCATGAGGAATATCCATCTGCAGACGTGCTAATGGGTGTGTGTTGGCCACTGACAGCCCAGCTCACCCAAAGACCCCTCAGGGGCATGGCTCAGCTGAAAGGACGCTGATGGCCAGATAGTAGGCTCTGGCCCTTGCGCACTGAGGACTCTTTGAAGGCTGTAGCTGCAATGCCTCCTGGGTCCCTACAGGACTTGGGCCCTTGCTCTGGGACTTCACGGTCCACTTCAGAAGTAAGGTCAAAGGATGGTCCCAGGGCCTGGGAGATCTCAGACCATGGGCAGTGCCCCCTGCATTGCCACCCTTCCAGAAGCTTCTGTGGAGGGTACTAAAGATGCCAAGATGTCTTTCGTCTTTCCCATTCCTCCTCCATTGCTTCCACAGCTCTCCCTGTCAAAGACCAGCACACCAATGCCCTGCCTCCTCAGCTTGCTAGGAACCGGGGCTAAGCCCAGAGAGTTTTCCTCCCTCTTTGAGGCTAGCGGCAGCAATGGTGGCTCAAGGTCAGACCAGAGTGACAGGAGAAGAGCTTGTCGAAGGCAATCCTTATGAATGGGCTCTCATCTGACTGTAATTGGAATTAATATTGAGGCTCCGCTTCCAGGAACTTCCCCAGCAGACGAATCCAGGCCGCAGAGGTCTGGGCTGGAATGCTCCAAAAGCCAGCCATAAATCTCTCCCCAAAATGACGATGCACAAGCTAATTGCTCTGGAGGCACACAACATGTCATTCTGCGTCCTCCCAGGCTCTCTCCGCTTGCTGGGAATGGGGCCAGGGAGAGGTGGACGGGAGTTGGCAAAGTCACCGTGAAGGAAAACATTTTAATTCATTTAATTATGAGCCTCTCAGAAAACGGAGCTCTGTTTCTTCTTGAGCTGGTCAAAGGAAATGAGAAGTGACACTTTCCCACCCCCACTCTCCCTTGGCTGAGGAAGTTCTGAGTTGGAAGTGTTGGGTGTGGACAGCACCAGGCTGCGTACATCCAGGAGCAGAGCCCTGGGGGGCCGGTAGTCCTGCTGGAGCATTGTCTCCCCCCCCCCCACTCACCAACGCTGCCCACCCCCCAACACACACACACACACACACACACACACACACACACACAGAGTCAGCATTATCTCCTCTTTCCCTCCATAATGCACATGGCTCCATGTTGGATGTAACCTTTGGTAGTGTGCTAACCTTCTGTACACTCTCTTCCTTTTCTAAGGATGTGTATGATAGTAAGATGGTTATAGATATGGAACTTCAAATAATAATCACAAACTGTAATTAGCAATAAGCCTTTAAATAATAACCATAAGCCCTTTACCAGGGTATCTTTACCTCTAGTCACTCTGTCTAGCTACGACATGATGTGTGTCAGCGTGTCCACAATGTGCCCCATCTGGGTACCGGGCACCATTAGTTATAGAGAATGTAGACATGGCCATTGTCACTCTGGAGTTTACATCCCTTGGGAGATGGCCGTGTGAAGACAAATGTCTAAAGAGTGGGAGTGGGAGACACACAAATAAAGCTGCTCCCCAAGCAACACCTGACTGTGTAGGACACCCAGCCCCTCGGAGGGAATAGACCCCATGGAACCCATTTGTGCTTCTCCTCTACCCCATGCTACAGATGGGAACCTGGGGGCCCAGGAAGGGTGTGGGGCTGGTCTGGGTTCAGAGAGCACTGGTAGAGGAATGCAGATCTCCCAGCTCCTCCCCCAGGATGAGTCTCCCAAGCCATGCTGTTCCATTTTAATAGCTATTGTTGGGTCTTCCTGTCTGCCAGCCCATGGCAGCCAGTAGACTCCAGGACGCTGCTGACCATGGCTCTGCCCAGGCCACGGACTCTGGGCAGCTGTAGCCACGTCAGGGGGTGAGACATGTACCAGAAGAGCTGTGGGAGCTTTACACCTCACTTTATAGGGCAGCTAGTGGAGGCCAGCAAGGGTAGTGGTGGCCCGACTGTGCAGGAGCCGATCAAGGAGCCAGGTCTTGGTCCCACCGTGCACTGCCAGGGCTGGGACCACCTGTTCCAGGCAGGCAGTTGGGGGTTATAGTCAGGACTAATGTGTGTGTGAAGGGCCACAGCTGGTTTTCCCTAGGAGGGGTGAGAGAGAGCCCTGCCCTCTGGTCAAGGCTGCAGCATGGAGGAAAAATGGACGCTTAGCAGCTTCCTTAGTTCCTCTGCCTCAGTGTGTCTCCTGCTGACAAGCCCGGCCTCTACCCCCATGCTGCTGCTCCCCCAGCACAGAGGCCCTGGCCAGCCTGGCCTGCACCATGGCAGGCCTGCAGAGAGCACCCAACAGTGTCTGAGAGGCCGGAGCCAGCCAGCCCTGAGCATGCAGATGTCTTTTGTGTTGCTTACTGAGCCTGAGCTGAAACAAGACAAGCCTGTCCCATGGGGACACAAAGGAGACTGAAAATAAACATATAAACAAATGCACATCAGAAAAATTTAGAGTGAGATGCATGCTATGAAGAAAATGGAACAGCACCCATGAGCAGAAGGGAAAAAGATAGCTTGATCTTGATTTTCAGTATGAATATAGATCTTGAAAGCAGGGCCTAGTGAAAAACAAAAATTTTTAAAGGAAAAGAAAAAAGAAAGAAAGTGAAACAGTGTAATGGGGACGAGAGTGACGAGGGCTGGCAGGGGAGGGGCACCATAAAAGTGTAGGTAGGCTTCTCTGCTGAGGCTGTGACAAGGAGAGGCCAGTTGTGCAAACAGCTGTCTAGGGTGAGGGAACAGCAGAGCAAAGGCCCTGTGGCAGAAATGGGCGTGGAGTGTTCCAGGCAAGAAGAAGAAGCGGCCACACAGAGTCAAGTGAACCAGGAAAACAGGAAGGCCCGAGAAGCAGGTGGCTGGCCCCAAGGGCATATGGCCTACGTTCCATTCTAAGTGCTGGACACTAGGGTTCAGAGCAGGATTTGACCTGGTTCATCCTTTTAGAAGAGTCAGTCTGAGGGGTCCTGGATACCAGCCTCAGGAGGTAAGACTTTCTCCTGGAGGAGACAAGAAGCCAAAGTGACTTTTCAGCAGGAAACTAGCAGATTGTTCTTGCTCATCTTTGGCCCCTTGCCCTGCCCAAGCACAGAGCCCTGCAGGCAGCTGTGGGAACCAGCCCCTCCTCAGGGAGCTCACCGATCTGTGCGGATGCTGGATGTTGCCATCAACATTGCTCCACTCCTCCCAGCTGGGAGCCCTGGGACAGAGTTTCCCTTCTCCGATTCCCCATTTCCTTCTCTGCAAAAGAAAGAGAAAATTTTAAACAATAACCGGTGACTCCAGCCAAACACCACACAAAAGATTGTGGCCCCATTGCCACCTCTGTCATCAAAGGCTGAGTAACCTAGACTTCCACTGTCACCACGCTGTAATGAGGTGCCCCAGCCCCCTGTAGGGATAATGTGAGAGAGGGCCAAGTAGAGAGCTAGGACACTCATTTCCACTGGGCAGGAATGAGCTCCTTCTATCCCATGGTGTCAATAGGGGCCACACAGGAAGATTTAGGTTCAAACTCTCAAAGATGAAATGTCAAAAGAAGTAAAACTTAATGAAATAAAAATGTACTCTATTAAAATTAGTAAGAAAAAAAATTAGTAAGAAACAGCTAAAGTATGAATAAGAGGAAAATGTATAACACTAAGTGTACACATTAGAAAAGAGGAACCAGGGTGCCTGGCTGTCTCAGTTGGTAGAGTCTATAACTCTTGGATCTCAGGGTCATGAGTTCAAGCCCCACACTGGGCATGGTGCCTACTTAAATAAAATAAAATAAAATTGGAGTTTAAAAAGAAAGAGAGGAACAATATTAAATCAGCCATCTATACTTCTTCCCCAAGAACTTAGAAAAAGAAGAACAAAATAAACCCAAAGCAAGTAGAAAGAAGAGAATAATAAAAATAAGAGCAGACATCAATGGCATTGAAAACAGAAAGACTATAGAGAAAATCAGTTAAACGGAGCACCTGGGTGGCTCAGTCGATTAAGCATCCAACTTCAGCTCAGGTCATGATCTCACAGTTCGTGGGTTCAAGCCCCATGTCAGGCTTTGTGCTGACATCTAGCTCAGAGCCTGGAGCCTGCTTCAGATTCTGTGTCTCCTTCTCTCTCTGACCCTCCCTTGCTTGCACTGTTGCTCTCTCTCTCTCAGAAATAAAAAAATAAATAAAAATTAAAAAATAAAAAAAATCAGTGAAACAAAAAGTTGATTCTTTGAAAAGGTCAATAAAATTGATAAACTTTTTGCAAGACCAACAAAGAAAAAAAAAAGAAGACACAAATCACCAGTATTACAAATGAAACAAGATATCACTACAGACCCTGAGGACACCAAAGGATACTGAGGGACTACTATGAAAAACTCTACACACAGAAATCTGACATTTCATATATAAAATGGTTATGTTCTTCAAAAATCACAAACTACTACAACTCACTGAATATGAAATAGGTAATTTGAATAGCCCTATAGCTAGTAAGGAAATTGAAGTAATAACTTAAACCTCCCAGAAGGGAAATCTACAGGCCCAGATGATATCACTGGAGAGTGTTATCAATGCTTAAAGAAGAATTACCTCCAATCCTATACAATATCTTCCAGGAAAAACAACAGGAGCAAACTCTTTCCAGTATAATTGCTTGTATTACCCTGATACAAAACCAGCCTAAGATAGTACAAAAAAGAAGGAAAGCTGTAAGCCAACATTCCTCATGAATATAGATATAAAAATCAGGAACAAAATACTGGCAATTACAGTTCAGTAATACATAAAAACAATTTTATACACTATGTCCAAGTGGGGTTTATTCCTGAAATACAAAAGCTGTTTCACTACGTGAAAATCAATTTAATCCACTTTATTAACAGGCTCAAAAAAGAAAAATCACATGAGCCTATCAACTGAGGCAGAAAAAGCATTTGACAAAATAATACCATTGGGAGGAAGAGGATATGGGGGGTGACTGCTTAATGGGTATGGAGTTCCCTTTCAGCATGAAAAATATCTGGAAATAGATAATAGTGATGATTGTACAATGTAGTGAATGTCTCATATGTCACTTTAGAATTCTTAAAATGATAAATTTTAAGCTATGTATATTTTATGACATTAAAATTTTAAAAATATTGAATACCCCTTCATGATAAAGTGCTAAGAAAAATAAGAACGGAGGGGAACTTCCTCAACCTGATAAGAGTATCTATAAAAAACAGTTACCATAATATCTAATGGTGAAAAACTGGCTTTCTTCCTAAGATCAAGAAAAAAGCAAGGATGTTCACTCTTGCCATTTCCACTCAACATTATAACCGAAGGTTCTAGACAGTGCAATAAGGCAAGAAAAGGAAATAAAAGGCATTCAGCCTAGGAAGGAAGAAATAAAATTGTCCCTGTTTGTGGGTGACATGATTGTAAGAAATAATAAAAATTATAGAAATTATAAGAAATAATTTAAAAAATCCCTCTCAGAACTAATAAGTGACCTTCAGCAAGGCCATATGATATAAGATAAACATACAAAACCCAATGTATTTCTATATACCAGCATGAACACAGAGACACTGAAATTAAAACTAGACTGACCACATGATCCAATAAACCCCTTTTTGTGTTTATAACCAAAGGAAATGAAATCAATATCTTGACAGTGATATCTGCACTCCCATGTTCATGGTAGCATCACAATAGCCATGTATGGAAACAACCTAAGTATTGTAAATAAAGAAAATGTGGTATACATATACACAGTTATTTAGCTATAAAAAAAAGAAGGAAAGCCTGTCATTTGTGACAACACAGATAAGCCTGGAGGACATTATGCTAAGTGAAATAAGCCAGACAGAGAACAACAAATACTGTATGATCTCACTCATATATGGATTTTTTTCTTTTAAGTCAAACCCAGCAAAGCAGATAGTAGAACAGTGGCTGCCAGGGGCTGGGGCTGGGGCTGGTGGAAGAAGTATGGAGATGTTGGTTAAAGGCCACAAACTTTCAGTTATATCATGAATAATTGTTGGGATCTAATGCACAGCGTAGTGACTATAGTTAATGACACGGTGCTGTATACTCTAAATTTGCTTACTGAGAGTAAATTTTAAGCTTTCTCACCAAACACATGCAAAAAGGTAATTCTGTGAGGTGATAGATGTGTTGATTACTTGTGGAATCATTTCACAGTGATCTCCATGTTGGATGCTTTAAGTGTATACACTTTTATTTGCTAATTAGCTCTCAATAAAGCTGGAAAGGTTACCTTACCATTTAAAATCACTCAAATAAATGAAATGCTGAGGTGTAAATCAAACAAAAACACATACAGGACCTGTGTGCTGAAAACTAGCAAACACTGATGAAAGAAATAACAGAAGATCTAAATAATGGAGATACATATCGTACTGATGGAGTGAAAGACTCAGCATGGTGAAGACTGCAATTCTTCTGAACCTGATTTTCAGGTTTAACACAATTCCTATCAAAATCCCCACAAGTTTTTTTTGTAGATATAGACAAAATCATTCTAAAATCAATATGGAAATGCAAAAAAACTGGAATAGTTAAAATACTTTTGAAAAGTAGGATAGAGTGGGAAGAATCAGTGTATATGAGTTTAAGACATTACGTAACTACAGTTATCAAGACTTGTGTAGTATTGGCAGAGGGTTAGTTACATAGATGACTGTGGCAGAATATAGAAGAAGCCAGAAATAAGCCCACACAAATAAGCCCAAATGATTTTTGAAAAAGGTGCAAAAGTAATTCAGTGGAAGAAAGATCACTTTTTCAACAAATGGTGCTGGAGGAATCGTAGGCAAAAGAAATTCCCAAAAAACAAAAAACAGAAAAACCCCATAACCCACAACCAAGCCTCAACCTCACGCCTAACAAAAAATTAATGTAAAAAGGATAATAGACTTAAATATAAAACATAACACTATAAAGCTTTTGGGGGAAAAAATGTCAGCATCTAGGACTAGGCAAAATATTCTCAGACTTAACATCAAAAGCACAATTTATTTTTAAAAACTGATAAAGTGGACTTCATTAAATTAAAAAGTTTAGCTTTGCAAAATATCCTATTCAGAGAAGGAAAAGACAAACTACAATCTCAGGAAATATATTTGCAAGCCACATACCTGCCAAAAGAATAGTCTAAAACATACAAAGAATTTTCAGGGTTTTTTTTTAATGTTTTATTTATTTCTAGGAGAGAGAGAGAGAGACAGCGTGAGCAGGGGAGGGACAGAGAGAGAGGGAGTCACAGACTGAAACAGGCTCCAGGCTCTGAGCTGGCAGTCAGCACAGAGCCCGACGCGGGGGTCAAACCCATGAACTGTGAGATCATGACCTAAGCAAAAGTCGGACGCTTAACCGACTAAGCCACCCAGGCGCCCCCATACAAAGAATTTTCAAAATGCAACAGTGAAAGAAATAACCCAATTAGAAAATGGGCAAATGGCGTGAAGAGATATTTCACCAAAGAGACGGCAAATAACTACGTGAAAAAGATGTTCAACATCACTGACCATTAGGGAAATGTAAATAAAGCCACTACACACCAATCAGAAAGGCTGAAATAAGAATATAGTGACACCACCAAATGCTGGTGTCATACATTGCTGGTGAGGATGTCAAATGGTAAAGCCATTCTAGGAAATGTTTTGGCAGTTTTTTAAAAAACTAAACATGCAACTAGCATAGGACCCAGTGACTACATTCCTGGACATTTATATCTGAGAAATGAAAACTGATGTTTATGCAAAAATCTGTTCAAGAAAGTACATAGCAATCTTGTTTGGTTGGTTGGGTTTTTTTGGTTGTTGTTGGTTGGTTTTTCGGTTTTGGGTTTTTGGGTTTTTTTTGTTTTTTGTTTTTGTGGGGGTTTTTTTGGTAGTAGCTGAAAACTGGGGACACACCAAATATCCTTCAATAATGAATGGTTAAACAAACAATGGTACATTCCTACCGTGGAATATTACTCAGCAATAAAAAGCAACACACTTTTGATACAACCATCAACCAGGATGAATCTCTAAAGAATTATGCTGCATGAAAAAAGCCCAAGCCAAAGGTTACATACTTTATGATTTCATTTGTATAACATTCTTGAAATGACAAAATGATAGAAATGGAAAAGAGTTTTGTGTTTTCAGGGGTTAAATATGGGGTCAGATTAGGGCTCAGAAAACTCCTCTCCTTGGGGAGCTAGGAGGAAAGTGTGTGTCAATAAAAGTTTCAACATGAGGGATCCTAGTGGTGATGGAAATGTTCTGTCTCTACTGGATCTGTGTCAATTGTGACATTGTAGTATAGCTTTCAAAAGATGTTATCATTGGAGGAAACGAGGTAAAAATACACAAAATCTGTCAGTAGTATTTATTAGCAATGCATGTGAATCTGTATTTCAAAATAAAAAGTATAATTTAATTTTAAAAGTACTAAAATGGTTGCCTAGATTTAACAAAATTAAATCTGTGAACTTAATGACATAAAACATCAAATCAAGGACTTTCATTAGTTATTTTAAAATATTTATCCAAGTGATATGTATACATTGTCTAAAACATTTAAACATATTACAAGGTTTATAAAGAAACATGGCGGCTCCATGCTCTAACCCTCCCTGCTCCCGGAAGCATCCCGTGTAAGCCTTTTGGATCTTCCTTCTGCAATTTACTTTTCTGATTCCAAGTAAAGTGCCTACGCTACTATTTCTTGATTTTTGCATTTTAAATGTTGTGTAAATGATGGACTTCCTTCCAAGGAGACTGAGAGTTTCCTCTCTACTTTTTTCTTAATGGAGTTAGCTCATGACATCCACTTAAATTCATGCTTTCTTTTTAACACATGGCTAAGTAAATGTCTTTCACAGCTGAGCCCGATCCTTTTCGGTTCATTCATCCAGTCATATAGTGAATGTTTACTGGCACCTACTGTGTGCCAGGCACTGCTCTAGGTGCTGGGGACACAATATTGAACAAAGTAAATGGAACCCCTTACATTCTTGAGGGTCAGGGAGCTGAAAAAGAAACAAATGCATCCATAGTTTTCTGCTGTTAAATGCCACAGAGGAGCAGCAGATGGGGTGCAAAATGCTCTTCAGCAATAACCTAACTGCAAGATATTATATAACAGATGAGTTGCCAAGAATTCACTACATCAGTTAAAAAAAGGAATATGTCAACACAACAAATACTTATTGTGCGTCTACTATTATTCTAAGTGTTGTATTAGAATCTGAGTTTAGCCCTTGTCCCAAGGAAGCCCACAGTATAAAAGTAATTCTCTGTGTCAGATATTTCTTTGAGTGCTAAGTATTATCAATCATGTTGTGACTTTCATGTGTGAGTCAAGAAGCAGTGCTAACTACCAGCACCATCTTTGGGGGATAATTTGGCCTTTGTGATGTTTCTTTCTATGCATTTTCACTTTTTCATTTTTCCAAAATCATTCAATGTCTCTTCTTGTTAGGGTTTTTGGTGGAGCTTTGATTAAAATGTTTCTTTGATATCATAGGAGACATAAATATATTCTTTTCCAATTCACATTGTAGTTTTCCTTAGATATCATGAGTAATGAATAAAATAAACTTAGGGTTTATTTAAAACAAAGGTGTCAAGGTTTAGGAAGAAGGGAGAGAAAACAATTCTAACATAAAAGCACGTAGGAAGCATCTCGAATTTAAAAAAAGAAAAATTAAAAAGGCAGTGAGGGGCACCTGGGTGGCTTAGTTGGTTAAGCGTGTGACTTTGGCTCAGGTCGCAATCTCACGGTTCATGAGTTCAAGCCTCGCGTCGGGCTTTGTGCTGACAGCTCAGAGCCTGGAGCCTGCTTTGGATTCTGTGTCTCCCTCTCTCTCTGCCTCTCCCCTACTTGTGCTCAGTGTCTTTCTCTCAAAAATAAATAAACATAAAAAACATTTTAAAAAGGCAAAGAATGAGGCTATTATATACCATAGTCGTTCCCCCTTTATATGCGGTTTTGTTTTATATGCTTCAGTTACCCAGCGGTGGTACAAAAGGAGATGATCCTCTTTCTGCCTTAATGTCAGAGGGTCAATAGTAGCCTAACGCCACATGACGTGTGTATGTCATTCCCCCACTCATCTCATCACATAGGCATTTTACCATCTCACATCATCACGAGAAGAAAGGTGAGTGCAGTACGATAAGATAATTTGAGAGTGAGCAAGCGAGACCACATTCACATAATTTTTATTACAGTATATTGCTATAATTTTTCTATCCTATTACTTAGTCATTGCTGTTAAATTCTTCCTCTGCCTGGGGCACCTGGGTGGCTCAGTTGGTTAAGCGTCTGACTCTTCATTTCCACTCAGGTCATGATTTCACGGTTTGTGGGATCAACCCCCGTGCGTAGAGCCTGCCTGGGATTCTCTCTCCCCCCTTCTCTCTGCCCCTCCCCCACACACTCACATGTGCTCTCTCTCAAAATAAATAAGTAAACAATAAAAAAATTCTTACTGTGCCTAACTTATAAATTAAGCTTTATCGTAGGTGTGTATGCTTAGGGAAGAACTTAGTATACATAAAGTTCAGTACCGTCTGTGGTTCCAGGCATCTGCTAGGGGTCTTGGGTAAGGGCAGTGGTGGGGACTACTATACAAACTTGACCTTGATTGATACGTCAGGCATATTTCTTTTAGCCAGTTGGCCTATTCCTGTATTTCACGTAACTGTGTCTCCATTTCCCAAGAAGAGTTTATCCAGTGAGCTCATTCCAGAGAAACTGAGGCACTGGAAATCAGAACTGCGGGATCACCAGCATGGTAGCAAATCCAACATTTGGCTTTTGGGGGTCTGATTACCTTCCTTTACAGCGGCCTGAGACATGTGAACCATGGCATTCTTTCCAGGCCAGGACAAGGCAAAGGGTGGACATTAAAAAGTTTCATGGTTTAAGAATTAGGAAAAGAATGGTCAAAGAGGGAAGGAGGAATGGAAAGAAATGTTCTTGATCTGATGCCTTCGATTTCAGCTACTTCTTTTCCTGGTCAGTTTTATCTTGAGGTCTTTAGTTTTTGTATATTTTGCTTAATGTCATATGGTTGTATATTATAGCTGTGATAGTGCCTATGTATTAGAACATAGCATAGTTTGATCTCAAAGTTAAGCTAATTTCTACCATTAAAAAGAGGAACAGACCTAATGCTCAAGTACTGGACTTTTTAAAAATAGTTGCCTTGATCAAGTATGAAGACGCAGAGTTCACCTGGTAGCAGCCCTTCTCAAAGGGTTCAGGAAAAAAGACTGTTAAGGGTTGCCAACCCTCAGATCCGTACAGTGTGTGTGTGTGTGTGTGTGTGTGTGTGTGTGTATAACAGATGGTGAAAATATTCTATAGGTGCTAAAAAGGGAACAGCGTTTTGCACCTTGTCAGTCTTTAAACAAACATAAGGACATAGAACACAGTATTTAAAACTTGAAGTGGAATTTAATATCTGTGCAGTTATATCCTTTAAGTAATAATAAAAGCTGAGATACAGAAGTTAATTGGTGCCAGGAATGAAATAATGGTTCAGATAAAGGGCTGCTGATTCTAGACTCAATCATCCCAGCGACTGTTGAACTCCGCATGAGTCTCTCCGCAGAGCCTTCCTGGCCACTGACAGGACCAGCTACGGGACTGCTTCTCTCCCCTCAGAGCTGTGTGAGGAGGACACACTTAGAGGCCTGGCAGGTGTGGGCGAGCCCCGTGGGTTTCTAGAAGAGGAGCTCATCTGGGCGGGGCGGGGGGGGGGGACACCTGTGCAAAGGCCCTGAGTGGGCATAAGCTTGGTGTGTCCCCAGGCCAACATGCTGGAGCTGTGGGAGCAAGAGGGAAGGTGGAGACGACAGCAGAGAGCCAGTGGGCAGCCAGCTTGCACCCTCTCTTGTCCCCGAGGGTCTCTTCTTCCTGGGAAGCTGGGCTCTGTTCCCGCCTATCGATGCCCTATCCCCACACGTTGTTGGCGGCTGAGGTTCAGCGTTTCCTACTCTGTGAAGTCAGGCACCACCCATCCTCCCGGCTTCCGGCTTCCAAAACTCCGTGGCCCCTCTCGCCTGCTTGCAGCTTCCCTCTCCTCCAGCGTATGTCCCAGGGGGACACGCTCCAGCCCGAGGAGCCGTGGGGGCGGCAAAGACCCGGGAGCCCACATGGAGGGCTGAGGCAGAGGCACAGACTTCTCGGGGGAGATGGGCTCAAGCTGAATTTGAACGAGTAGGGAGGAGGTGAGGATGCTGCCTTCTTTAACAGCTGGGCTGTGTCGTCCTTGTCACGCTCCGGTTTCCCGGCCCAGGCTATTTTGGGTCAAGCCGTAGGGACCCGCAGCGGCAGCGCCGTGGGTGGTGAGTGGCAGGCTCGCCCACCTCTTCCAGCTGGCCGGGAACAGGGCCAGGTTGGTCCCCGCTTGGGCTGGGCGAGGGGTCACCACCCTCTGGAGGAGTGCAGGGGGGAGCCTTGGTGCCGGGGTAGAGGCTGTAGCAGGAAATCGGTTCCCGGTTAACCTAGGCTTCTGAGGTGCTCAGTCTGGGAAGGGGACAGGTATCCAAGCAGATGCCTGCCGGGCCAGATGAAGTGTGCACAGGCCCAAGGAGGCCACACTTATGGCCCTCAGGTGGGCTGGGGTCTGGGGAAAGGCTTCACTACAAGCAACGGCTGATCAAGCCCTAAAGGGTGAGGAGTTTGTCAGGCTGAGTGGCTCTGTGTAAAGGGCAAAAGGCGGGGAATGAGGCTCTGGGACCACTGGGGAGGTGGGAGCCTCACTGGTGGGTGCTGCGGTCACACAGTGGGGCCAGGAACCAGGGTGCCTCCCATGATAGGCACACATGCTTTTCTTATTTCCACACAGCTTTACAGCATCCAGGGAGGTGGCCTTCTGCCCCACCTAACCCGTGTCTGGCCGGTTCCACCCTCTCTGTCTCAGCAATCACTACCCCTGACCACTGAATGAAGTACTCTTAACATAGACCTTTTGAAAAGTCAGAATGCCCCCCGCCCCGACCTGGATGCAGGGAGCAAAAGGGAAAGACAGAAACGATACTAATACCCACTCCAGTCTCCCACCCCTGCCCCATGGCAGAAACTCCAGAGTCCCAGGGCAAAGGTCAGATGCATTTAACAACCGAGGGACAGGAGCAGGCACCTTCGTCCTGCCCAGCCAGGGCTGCTCTCAGAGACCCGTGGGGTGTGACAGCTGCACTGGTTGGAAGGCTGACCTTCGCCGTGGTCACTGGGACAGAACCTGCAGCTGTCCCTCAGAGCAGGGTCGTGTCTGCCAGTGGCCAGGCTCCTCCTGGAATTCAGCAGGTCTGCGAGAGGGTGATGGTAAGGATGGTACGTGTGGTCTCTGCTCTTGGTGGCTGTGGCCTCCTGCGTGTGTCCCAGTCCGTGGAGTAGCGTAGTGTGCCCTTCATGGGCTCGCCCACACCATCCCAGCCCTGCTGATTAATTGCATAATTAGCTAGAAACTACATGTTGCCACTCAGGAAGAATTTGGTCTAAAAATATTTTCTTATGAAAAACACAATAGAAGCTAAAAATATCCCCACTGCAGTTGCCCAGGGATGCCTCCTACTTGGGCCACCCCAAGCTGTGACTCAGTTTCTTGGAGAGTCTGGAATCCAGAGGCAGCAGCTGACCAGGCCCTGCTTCCCTCAGGGCTTGGGTGAACTGAGATCGTCCATCCTGTCCCCATGTTGCCAGGTCTCACAGATGTCTGCTTCCCACTGCGCCCAGAGACTGCCCAAGAGGCTCCTGTTTGCGGACAGAACTTGCAGAAGCCTGACTTCAGGGAGACCCAGGTCCCGTGATATGGGATCCCGGGAAAGGGCTTCCTCGCCCTGTCCGAGCCATCAGGGAAGGCCCACCAAGGACTAAAGCTGGGCTAGTGTGACTTTGCAGGCTAGAGACACAGGTGTGGGAGGCAGGCCATGTGGAGGGGACAGCTGCGGCCAAGTTCAGAGGAAGAAGTCCCTGCTGACCTGTGCAGGGCCCTGGAGGGGGAAGGAGTGGGCAGAGTGGGAGCACGTCCTGCAGCTGAAGCCCCTGCTGCCTGGCTCTGTGTTGACATGGGATTTGGCCAGCTGGCTGCATGTCTGGTGGCCAGTGGGACAGGCAGTAGGAACTCTTTGAACACGTGTTTTCCAGGCTTTGGTGCATAAACACCCACAACGCCACTCTGGCACGTGCATCTCGCCTGGAGGGTGTATTGAGGGGGATCAGGACTCACTCTCTTGCCCTTCTCTTCTTCCTTTATGGTCTCCTTAAATTTGGGCCACCGCTTTCTGCTGCTGGGGCAATGTGAAGGATCCCACTCACCTGTCCTGCCCCGGGCCGGTGTGCTCTCCATCTAATCCCAGGTGAGTACCTAGCCCTCTGTGCCCCCAATCCTTCTTCTGCCTGAATGGAGCATCTGAATACACATCTGAGCCCTCCTTTCTGGTATATGTCCTTTCACACAGAGAGGTGGGTGCCAGCCAGGGTGGGCACTGCCCTTTCCTGGGCCAGCTTATGAATGCTCTAGGGGGTCCCTGGATGGGCAGAGCAGGTGTGGGCCCTCTGCAGTCCGCCCAATGCTGAGCCTGTCTCAAGCCCAAGTTGGGGACAGAGATGGGTGTGGAGTGTGGCCTGCTAAGGAACACATAGCTCAGAGGTCACACCGAGCTGAGCTTGACCATGGGCCCTGGCCTTGGCCAGTGTGTGAACTTTGACACATTATTTACAGTCATTGAGCCTCATCTTCTCCATCTGTGAAAAGAGTGATATTGCCCGCTGCTTAGGGTGTGTGAAGATAAAACTGACGGTGTTGGTAAAAGGCCTGGTGTTTGATAGGTTTTGATAAATGGTGCTATATAGTCATTACCTGAGTAAATCATCTCTCCAGAGATGCCCATGGAGGTTCAGCTGCAAATATTTACAAAGATGTAAGTATAAGAGCTCAAACTGTTAAAATCTTAGCAGATATGGGTGTGATTTTTCATGTTATTGGATCCAGCAATGGTTTATTAGACGTGACATAAGGCAGGCACCAGAGGGAGAGGTTACAAAGGGAAGTTTTGGGTGGGGGATGGTTGAGTTCATTATCTTGATTGACTGTGGTGATGATTTCATGGGTGCATACATCTGTCAAAACATCAAACTGTACACCTTAAATAATACAGTTTATTGGATGTCAATTTTGTCTCAAGAAAGCTGTTTTTTTAAAAAAGATATCTGGGCATCCAGATATTTGCATCAAGTCAGACAGGTGACTCTATTTGGAGGAGAGTTTTTCAATGAGCCAGTTTCCTCGTACAGTCACATATTCTTGACTCCAGCCCCATTAGAAGAACTGACTGAGAAAGAGGCTCACAGCTGATAGCAGTGACCATAGATGCAAGGAGAGGGAACAGGAAACCTTTAAAAGCTGCCTTGACACATAAATCAATGGAACAGGAAAGAAAACCCAGAAATAAACCCACAACTATATGGCCAATTAATTTTTGACAAAGCAGGAAAGAATATCCAATGGGTTAAAGACAGTCTCTTCAACAAATGGTGTTGGAAAGACTGGACAGTGATATGCAAAAGAATGAAACCGGACCACTTTCTTATACCATACACAAAACTAAATTCAGAATATATTAAAGACCTAAATGTGAGATCTGAAACCATAAAAATCCTATAAGAGAGCACAGGCAGTAACCTCTCTGACATTGGCCATAACAGCTTTTTCTAGATATGTCTCCTGAGGCAAGGAAACAAAAGCAAAAATAAGTATTTGGACTACATCAAAATAAGAAGCTTCTGTACAGCAAAGGAAACAACAAAACTAAAAGGCAACTATGGAATGGGAGAAAATATTTGCAAATGACATATCCAATAAAAGATTAGTATCCAAAATCTATAAAGAACTTATAAAACTCAACATCCATGGGCACCAGGGTGTCTCTGTCGGTTAAGTGTCTGACTTCGGCTCAGGTCATATCTCATGGCTTATGAGTTTGAGCCTCACATCAGGCTCTGTGCTGACAGCTCAGAGCCTGGAGCCTGCTTCGGATTCTGTGTCTCTCTCTCTCTCTGCCCCTCCTCTGCTCATTTTCTCTCTTTCTCTCTCTCTGTCTCTCTCTCAAAAATAAACATTGAAAAAATACCTCACCATTCAAAACACCAAATAATCCAATTAAGAGATGGGCAGAAGACATGAACAGACATTTCTCCAAAGAAGACATCCAGATGACCAATAGACATATGGAGAGATGCTTATTATCACTTACATCATGGAAATGCAAATCAAAACTATGATGACAGATCACCTCACACTTGTCAGAATTCAACAATACAAGACACAACAGGTGTTGGCAAGGATGTGGAGAAAAAGGTATATTCATGAACTTTTGGTGGGAATGCATACTGGGGAAGCTGCTGTGGAAAACAGCATGGAGGTTTCTCAAAAATTTAAAAATAGAACTACCCTACGACCCAGCAGTCACACTACTGGGTATTTATCCAAAGAATACAAAAACAATAATTCAAAGGAATATATGCACCTTTATGTTTATAGCAGCATTATTTACAATAGCCAAAATATGGAAGCAGCCCAAGTGTCCCTCAATTGATGGATGGATAAAGAAGATGTGGTATATATACATACATGTGTGTGTGTATGTATATGTGTGTGTGATTGATATATATATGTATATGTATCTATATATATTTATATATATGATGGAATATCATTCAGCCATAAAAAGAATGAAATTTTGCCATTTGCAATGACATGGCTGGAGCTACAGAACATAATCTTAGGTGAAGTAAGTCAGAGACAGACAAATAGTATATGATTTCACTCAAACGTTGGAATTTAAGAAACAAAACAAATGAACATAGGGAAAGAGAGAGAGAGAAACCAAGAAACAGACTCTAAACTATGATGAACAAACAGACAGATGCCAGAGGGGCAGTGTGGGGCTGGGGATAGATGAAATAGGTGATGGGGATTAAGAAATGCACTTTTGTCATGATGAGCACCTCTGATCTGTGATGTGTAGAACTTTTGGATCCCTATATTGTACATGTGAAACTAATATCATCCTGTAAAGTAACTGGAATTTAGATAAAAATTTTTAAAAAGAAAAAGAAATAGAAGCTGTCTTGAGAAGAAAGTCATGGGGGCCATTTGGTACAAGGGAGCCAGCTTGAGAGGCCTGGCAGGTATCCTTACTATTCTACATGATGAGAACAGTACCTGAAACAGAGGTGCATTCCAGGAAGGAGATTCTTTTAGAAAACATGAAATAAATGCATTAAAAATCTATTAAATAGAGAACTATATCTGCACCATCAGGAAAGATCATTTTTAAAATCACTGAATGTAGTGTAAATGTACATTATCTTCTTTTAGTTTGTAGTCTATATTTTTAGTCTCCTGATGATACCTTTTAATGAACAAAAGTTCTCAGTCTTCCTGTAATCAAATTTCTCAATAATTTCCTCACATTTACGATTTTTATTTCCCGTTTAAGAAATCCTTCCCAGCTTGAGTTCATGAAGATAATTGTACATATTCTCTTCTAAAAGTCTTATATTTCTTTCATATGTAGAATAAATTTTTGTGATGGTATGAAAAAGGGATATAATTTTACTTTTTTCCATGTATTTATTTGCAATTTTCTAAGGACCACTGATTGGTCCATTCTAAGGACCAATTCTAGCCCATTTTGCACCGATCTGCCATACTAGCTCAAGCATATGCAGGTGTCCATATTATATGGTTTATTTCTGGGCTCTCAATTCTGTTCCTTGATTTGTGTTTGTGTTCAGTTATTTTTGACCATGAACATTTAATTTTCTTAGTGTCTTAGTTTGTTTGGGCTTCTATAACAAAAATACCGTAGACTGGGTGGCTTATCGACAACAAACATTTATTTCTCAAAATTCTGCAGGTGGGAAATCCAAGATGAAACACTGGAAGATTCAGTGTCTGGTGAGTGCCTTCTTTCTAGTTCATTTTTGGCAAGCTTTTGACTGTAATCTCACATGATGGAAGGAGAAAGGGGGCTCTCTGGGGTCTCTTTTATAAGGGCACTAATCCCATTTATGAGGTCTCCACCCTCATGATCTAATTGCCTCCCAAAGCCCCACTTCCAAATACTATCACTTTAGGGATTCCGTTTTAATGTTTGAATCTGAGGGGAGAGGGATGCAAACATTCAGTCTGTGGCACTTGGAATATATTATTTGTGGGTTCTTCAGGGAGAATTTGCTTTGTACCTTCCAAGTACCTGAGGGCACCACCACTATGCATACTGAAAATTAAGTTACCAGCTCAAAGTTTCAGACTACCAAAATCTTGTGAATTAAGACGAAAAACCTACAAGAAAGCCACTGGCTTATGTTTATAGATTCTCAGCAGGGTTTTTGTTTTGTTTTATTGTTTCTTTTTGTCTGTCTCCTCTCAGCCCTGGTGATCAAGGTGCCTGATTTTATTATTCCCTTGAGAGAAGGCAGGTTTATTTCTACTTTACCCTTCCTTTGAGAATGTAGCTGATTAGGGTACAGCATTAAGGGGATATTCTGTAGGAAGCTGGGTTTTGACTTCTGTCCACTGCTCACCAGGAAGTCGTGAAACTCAAGGTTCAAGTTTACTTTGGCAAATTCCCTCAGGCCAAATGCTGGCTTGCCTTTCTGGGTTTTTGTATTGTCTGAATGTTATGACTTGAGATGTTCTCACTTTTTGGCTAGTTCTTTAATGTATTTTAGAAGATTATTTTTATATTTCATCCACATTCTTAGTGGAAGAGCTGATCTAGGTACTTAGCCAATAATATTATCAAAAAGTGTGTAGAATGATCCAATTTTTAAGTTTCTAAATTATAATTTGAAAGTATGCAGTGCATTTGTCTTCTAAGATTCTGAAATATTTGCAAGATCTGTTTTATCCACAGAGGGAACTGACATCCCTTCCTTTCTTCCTACTCCCACCCACCCTATCCGACTCCACCCATAACATGTGCTTGTAGCCTGTGTGGGGCCAGGGAGTCCTGAAGCCCTCTGTGTCCTAGATCGTAGTTCTGACCTTCTTTGGGTCATGGGCCTCTTTGAGAATCCATGAAAGCCAAGCAAGGACATACAGACCACAACACAGCAGACAGTTTTTGTTGGATACAACTTCAGGAGGCTTGCGGACCCTGTGCATTGGGATCCCCTGATTCCGGGACAGGGACTGCCTCCACCCCTCTCTGTGGGATGGCTATTGGCAGGACAAGGGGGCAGCAAGGGCTCAGCTGTGGGTGAACCAGCTGTGTCTCTCACATGCCAAGGCCATGATTAAGGGCTGCTAATGCAGAGTCAGAGGTGGCCCGGCCCTGGCCCGCAACTCCTCCCGGGCTCCTCTGAGCCTCAGCAGAAATTCTGGCCAAGGAGTAAGGTCTCCGGCGGACATCTGGACCTGTGAGCCATGCAGCGCACTGTCCTTGGCAGTAGCAAGATGGTGGGTCCCAGCCCGGGCCCCTCCCAGCTCACATAAGCTTTTGTCAGGAGGGAGCTTCTCAGGCCAGGACCTCTCTTGTCCGTGTCGCAACCGTGCCTGGCACCAAGCACTTTGCTAGAGGCCTCTGTCCAGCTGTCAGAGTGGGAGTCTCTTCCCAATCCTGGGCAGCCTTTGTGGACTTGATGAGATCACATGGTAGAAGAGAGGCTTTCATTCCTGGGGCTCTAGGACAGATAATCGGGAACAAAAGAAAACACTTTGGGTGGCCCAAGTGCCCACAAGGCCCAGAGGAGCAGATGGGCCCAGGTGAAGGGAAAGGCCTTGCAGAGCCAGTCCAGGAAGGGCCAGTACAGCCTCCACCCCACCCCACCCGCGCTGTGCCTCACTCACTGGGAAAACAGCCACCCCTGACCACCTGCCCACCGGCCCCTCCTGCAGAAGATAACTCCAAGAAGCAACCGTTAGAATTTTCTCAGGGCTAATAGCAGTTGCTGGCTGTCTCCAAAGCACACTCAGCTGTCCTTGGGGATCAGCCAGCCCCCCACACAGGAGGGATGAGGCCCACAGAGGCAAAGGCTCAGTCACGCAGTGCAGGCCTTCCGTCCCAGGGCCTCCTAAGCCTCTTTTTAGAATGTCTTTCTGTTGATGGAGTATTAGCTTCGCAATTGTTTACAAAGATCATCCTGATGGTATATTAAAACCCACATACTGTTTTTCCAATGTAGCCTCACTCAGAGGTGGTCCGTGCTCCAAGGGTGATGGTTCCAGAGCTGCTGCCCGGTGCCTCGGAGCCGACTCTGACTCAGCCTCCTGACCATCATTCCCCTCTCTGAGGAAGACGAAACAGTCTCTGAGGGCCCTACACAAGTCCTGCCCTGGTCTGGCTGCCGCACGTGTGACCCTGGGTAAGACACTGGCCCTCTCTGGGCCTCTGTTTTCTCCTCTGTAACGAGAGGAAACAATTCCTGCCTCGCTCAGCATGCCGTGATGGTTTACCAGAGCGCCTAATGTTTATGCCGTATCGTCGTTCTGTCTAGGATGACCCCAGACAGCTAGTTCTGAGGCCTCCCACAGACCGTCCCCTCCCTGACTCCCAGCAGGCCCATCTCATGTCCACACTCGTCTGCCACCCTGTCTCGGCGGGCTCCTCTGCTGGGAATTCTCCTTCAAGGATCAGTGCTGCCGTCCTCGGGGAACGGAGAACTGGGAAGAGAGTTCTCCGCTGCCCTCATCTGCCGGACCCCACCTGAGCCCCTGCCAGGGCCTTACCGGGGCCACGGATCCTACCTCATCCAAATTGGAGCTGGGAGAGAGCAGGCCAGTTTGGGCCATTGTGCCTTGAGCCCAGTGTGTTGGCCTGATTTATTGATCAGCACTGGATCAGCCGGGGTGCTGGAAACCAGAGCGTGCTCTGTGCTAGTGTGGGGAGCCCAGCTGCTCCCCGCTAGCCCCAGTGAATATCCTCTGGACCCCCAGCAATGCTTCCCATAAGCCCTGGCCTTCTGTGCTCCCGTCCAGCGTGGTGCTTGTTCACAGGCATGGGCCCCACTTGGGCTCTGTGTCTCCCTGACAGACCCAGTCTACTGCACACAGTCCCTCCTCCAGCTGGGCCCCTTCCCCTCCCTTGTCTCTGCCAAGACCCCTTTGCCCTTCCCGCCCTCCTCCTCGAGCTGGGCTCCCCATGTTTCAGGGCTTCTGCGTCTTTCCCCCTGGGGCAGGCTGGGGAGAGGTGGCATGAGGAGCTGCAGCTATGGCTGTTATGTCAGGATGGGGACCAGGAGTCCCTGTGAGGGAGGTCTGCCAGGCAGGAGGCAGTTCCTACGGTGCGCTGGGCAGATGCGTCATCCTCAAGCCGAGGTTTCCCGGGGACAGCAGCCGCGGCCAGGTGGCCAGCTGTGCTGGCTCGCAGGCTCGGAGATGGAGGGAGCGCTGACGTAATGGGGCTCCTGCCTGGGCCAGAGACCCCCCATGATGAGCATGGTGAGGTGCCTGCTGTGGTGGAGGGGGGTCACCCCAGAGCCACAGGGAGGAAAGAGCTCTTCTCTCTCTGGGCACCCTTCCTGGCCATCCCTGGCCCGAGGCCCCAGGACCTGCCTTGGCCTTCTCTCCACAAAATAGCAGTGATCCCCACAGAGAAGGTTTCTGAGTGCTCACTGTTGCCAGGGCTCATCCCACGCGTCATCAGTGCTCGGACTACACTCTTCCCATCACACACAGCCAGAGAGGCCCGTGGAATAAGGCTGGTTCATAGCCTTTCTCTTCTCCTTCAGAGTAAAAGTCAGACTTCCGTGTGGCCAGTGAGGCCTGACAAGGCTACCTGCTGCCACCCACCCCAACACTGAGCTGCAGCACCCCAGGAACACCAGGCCCAGAGCACAGCACCACCTGCAGAGGCCTGTGAGCATCAGGGGCTGGGAGGTCCAGCACCCACTGTGCCCACCTCCCAGGAGCCCCTTTAGGCATGTGGCTGGGGCAGCCCAGGGAAAGGAGGGGAGGACAAGGGAGGGAGACCACAGGGCCATCTGTGTGGGTGGGGCTGTGGACCCGGAGGAGGCCTCTCCACCCACACCAGCCTTTGGCCCATGGCAGACACCAGCCTGCCCGTCCAGCCATTCTCCTGCACACCAAGGAGCCAGACGGGCTGAGAGTTGGCATGGAGAGCTGACCAGAGTTGGGAACCATGTTGGGAGCCATGGGGCCGAGAGGGCTCAGCTGGCCCAGGCTGGAGCAGTCCCGCACAAGCTGGGGCAGTTGTCCAACCAGAAGGACAGAGGGACTCAGGACAGCTTTGGGTGGGAGAGTCAGGTTTTGGTAACACATTAGCCACAGTGGTAATTAAGGCTCTCAGAGTTTGCTCATCAGAAAAGAGGGATGATATATTTGTCATGACGGGTTTCTGGGAAGACAAAATCTTCTGGTCTCAGAGAATGGTTCCTGCACGGAGCAGATCTTCAGCAAACCTTCCTGCCCTAACAGCTGATTTTTTTTTTTTTTATTAACTTACAAATAGCTTTATTTTACATGATTATAAAATAATTACATTTTCATTGGAGAAAAAACTGTAGTGAAAGTAATATATTTAAAAACCTTTGCTCAGGGCACCTGGGTGGTTCAGTTGGTTGAGCGTTTGACTCTTGGGTGATGGTCCCAGGGCTGTGGGATCGAGTCCCACATCTGGCTCCACACTGACAGTAGAAACTGCTTGAGATTCTCTCTCTCCCTCTGCCCCTCTCCCATACTTCTGCTCTTTCTCTCTGTCTAAAATTTAAAAGAAAAAATTAAAAGGACCAAAACAAACAAACAAAAACAAAAAAGGTGCCCCTTCCACCACTCCTGATTACCACTTTAGGTCCCTCCAGGCTTTTCTGATATGAACTTCTTTTTTTATAAAGTAGTTTATGTGTTTTGAACATATTCTCTTTCATTTACAGTAGTAACTCAAGCATATCTTTGTGTTCCTAAAGAGTTTTTAAAATATAATTTTAACATATGTTGATATACTATAATTCCCCATTAGTATACATTTAAATTTGTTTTTAATTTTTGCCATTATGAGTTGAACTACTTGGGTGTGTTTCTGATTATGTCCTCAAGATAAATTTCTAAAAGAGGAACTTTTGTGTCAAAGGATATGATTATTTTTAAGTTAGCCTCTAGAATATTTATGCCCCAAATCCACTCTCACCCAGGAGTATGCCCTACATTCTCCTACATGGAATGTTCAATTATTTTTTTTAAATACTGCATTTGCCTTTATTAGAGGTGAGATCTTATACTTTATTATTTTAATATGCATTCCTTGCTGAGTAAAGCAAATATTGACTCTCAATGCATAATTCACAAGTATGAAGAAAGAGCTCATCTTTTTCTCTTTTAAAATCTACTTGATTTCATTTCAAGCTTGGAACGTCTATGTGGGGCAGCTCTGAGGTCCTGGGGTCTCTCGTGGAGACTTTCCAGACTCAGTGGCTAGTTGACACCAGTCATCACTGGGACCCCTGAGGCCCTAGCATACACACACGACCCTTGAGGGTTTTTTTTAAATTTAGATTGAAGTTAGTTAATATACAGTGTTGTCAAGGCTTCAGGAGTAGAACCCAGGAATCTCTTAAATATGACACCCAGTGCTCATCCCAACAAGTGCCCTCCTTAATGGCCATCACCCATTTACCCCATCCCCCAGCCCCCTCACCTCCAGCAGCCCTCAGTTTGTTCTCTGTATTTAAGAGTCTCTTATGGTTTGCCTCCATCTCTGTTCTTATCTTATTTTTCCTTCCCTTCCCCTATGTTCATCCACTGTGTTTCTTAGATTGCACATATGAGTGAAATCATATGGCATTCTTCTTTCTCTGCCTGACTTATTTTGCTTAACAAGGAAAAAGTCAAACTTTTCACTTTTCACAAATGACATAATACTCTACATGGAAAACCCAAAAGACGCCACCAAAAAAAACTGCTGGAGCTGATCCATGAATTCAGAAAAGTCACAGGATATAAAATCAATGTACAGAAATCCATTGCATTTCTATACACTAATAATGAAGCAGCAGAAAGAGATATCAAGGAATCGATCCCATTTACAATTGCACCAGAAACCATAAGATACCTAGGGATAAACCTAACCAAAGTGGTAAAAGATCTGTACTCTGAAAACTGCAGGGTTGCAGGATTTGCTGCTCCCCTCCTTGGCTGTAAAGGCCTCCTCAGCAGCCACAGGGCTCTCTCCTCTGAGCAGGAGCCGGGCTCTGGATCGCTCTGCTGGTGAAGCACCTGGACCCCAGCCAGCGCCCCTCCCAGGTTCTGCAGAACCCCTGCCTCCTTTCTGCTTCTCCAATGCTCTCTGTGTCTGCTCCTCTCTGGACACCCACTGTTATCCAATCAGGGATTTAAGCTCTTGGGGATTGGCTGCCCTCTGGGTGCTACGCAATTCCAGAGAAGGCATACATCAAGTAGCAACACAAAAATCACCCTGCGCTCTGGCCGGGATCTCCTGGTTTGCCACATTTCCCGGGGCTGCCTGCCTGCCTCCTCTGTAATGGGACAGCTTCTGTTCCCCACTCACGTTCATCATCTCCTTATTGAATTATAAGAGCACTTTATACAGTAAGGACAACAATCCTCTGGTTATCATACATGTGACAACATTTCCCCTGAGGGCGGCATCATTTGCCTTTGAACTTTGCTCAGGAGCCTTGTGTGTTTGTTTTGTTTTGCTTTTCAGTTCTGATGTGAGTTGAATCCTTCATTTTTAAATGGTTTTCGCTGGGCTTTTATAGTTGGAAATGCCTTCCCCACCCTCACCATTTAGCTTTTTATGGTTTCTGTGTTAATTTTATAATTTACATTGATCTGGGGTGCACTTTGGGGCATTAGAGGGCAGGGGTCTCCCATTTTCTCCCTAGATAGTGCATGAACCAGTGCCCACTACAAAAGCACCTTCTGTCTACAGTTGGTGGCTGAGCGCAAGGCCCTGGGCCTCCTGAAGGGAAGGAAGGGCATGGTCTCAGAGTCAGAGGCACCAAGGGGCTCTCTGGGACTTGGGGTTCCCCCAGCACAACCCCTAGTGGTGTTGGTCTGTGGTGGCTGGGGCCCAGCACTCACAGGTGCACTGGGCTCTGAGGAAGCCCCTCATCTCTTCCTTCCTGTGACATAGAAGATGGGGTGCTCATTCTCCTCTGACATCAGGAGCTGCATAGCTGACTCCTTCCCCCTGTATGAAGTCTCCTGAAATCGTTTCCTTCTCCCTCCCAGGCCTGGCAAGCACTCCTGGTGCGCAACAGCATTTGTCCTAAACAAAGGGATCTTGTCACCTAGGGCATAACAGAAACTGTTAGGTGACAGCCCCACAGCAACCAGGGTTCAGGCCCCTCATCTCCTGGCTGTCAAGGGCCAGGGTCCTCTAGGACAGGGAGCCAGTGTCTGCTCCTGGTCTGCCGCTCACTAACGTCTTCACCAGAGCCGCGAGTGAGGCTGGGTGGGGTGAGGGGGGATGAGCAAGGAGCTGAAGCAGGACAGAGGCGGAGGGCAGAAGCTGGGGTCTTTGAACGGTTGTGGAGGCCCGCACTTGTCTTCCCAGGGCCCGTGATGGGGAGCGGATGCCATCCTTCTTAAGATGTCATCTGAGGGCCCTAAAGTAAATTAGGAGGCACTTTCAGTCACTGTAATTAAAGGGGAGACAATTACCCAGACAAGGAGCCCTTAACCCCGTGGAGTCAGTCAAAGACACGCGGCTGTGCCGGAGGGTCCCGCCAGTGCGGTCATCACCCCCACCGCTGCCCTGCCCTCCGGCTCTTGGTGACTGTTGCCCAGTGCTCCCATGGGGGCCCGGCCCCTCAGCTGAAGCAGGGGAGGTGGTGGGGCTAGGCCCCCAAACCCTCCGTGTGGAGCAGTTATTTGCTGACCCCAAAGCACCGGCTTGGGGCTCAGATGCAAAGAGGGGGCAGCTATCTTGTGTCTGGCATCTGAACAGAACGAAGAGATCCATCAAGTGCAATTAGGTGAACAGCTCCTTCCTGCTCTGTTTAGCTGACTAATTCAATAGGAGCCAAACCAGAGGCCTGGGCCCGGAGAGGCCCTCCCAAATCGAATGAAGGCCTTGCTTCTGCGTCCCCGGCACGCCAGCATTAACATGTCAGCTTCCGCTCAGCCCCAGACTCGCCCGCAGTCAGGCCCGGGCCACCCCCACCTCCACAGGTACTAGGGCCAAGACGCCACCCACCGGGCCTCCTCCCCACAGGCACCCTTCTGTCAGGCATGGTTCCCCTGCGTGCCTGGGAGGGAAGGGGTCTTGTAATGTCACAGACAAGGCACCAGACGCACCACAGGCCCCACCCGCGCTCACGGCTCCGAGCGCACCTACTCCGTCTGTGGACCGACGTGACCAGAGCTGGCCAGAAGCTCCTGAAATGATTTACTATTTATAGACTTTTAGGATAAATAGGTCCATACCTTCAGCACCCTCTGCTGAAGTAATTGGGGTTTTTATTGTTTTGTTTGTGCGTTTTCATTATTGTTGCTATTTTGGTTTGGTTTTTAATAAAAGTCAGACCTGCACGTGATGAATTTCAAATAAAACTGACTTGGTAAAATATGTAAAATTAAAAGTAAAAGTCAGTCCTCCCCACAGTCCCTCCCAGAGTCACTGCTGTTAACCACTTATTGTATTTACTTTCAGAAAAAATGTTTATGCATCAGATTATCTGCTCTTTTGATAGAAAGAGAGAGAGAGAGAGAGAGAGAGGTGTGTGTGGAGGGGCAGAGGGCAAGAAAGAATGTTAAGCAGACTCTATGCCTAGCATGGAACCCAAGTTTGGCTCCACACAGGGCTTGATCTCACAAGCCTGAGATCATGACCTGAACCAAAATCAAGAGTCACTTGATACTTGACACAAGAGTCACTTGACACTCTAACAGACTGACCCCCCAGGTGCCCCAGATTATACACTCTTCTGAATCATAATACAAATGGAACTTCTTTTTGAAGGTTTCATAGTGGATTGATCCCTGCTCTGGATCCACATCTCATGACTCACCAACTTCCCCCGATGGACATTGAGGCTCTTTCCAGCCGTCGGCCCCTGCAAATGACACAACAGGATATTTCACTCATACAAATTTACTTGGCAAATTTTTCAAGTGTGTTCTTAGGATAAATTCATGGTAGTACAACCCCCCAAAAAATCCGCGTGCTCCCAAGGATACATGGAAATAAATTTGTAAAGGAAACTTGCCAAATTGCATTTGAAGTAGACTGTACCAATTTGCATATGTTTCAACAGTGCAGATTATCAGTGCTCTCAAATGAAAAGAGCATCTCATTCTATTTTGCATTTATCTGAGTGAAGTTGAGTGCTTTTTAATATTTTGGCCCCTTTTTCTATTAGATTGTTTTTTTCTTATTGGTGTATGAAAGCTCCTGGTCAGCTTAGGAAATAGGACCTCTCAGTTGTCATATGTGTTGCAAACATTTTCCCTTGTCTGTTTATTTTATCAAACTAATGTTTTGATAAATTTGATAAATTTTTATTTGAACAAATGTATCAATAATTTTAAAATCAATTTTGAATGTTTTATTTTTGAAAGAGAGAGAAGAGACAGAGGATCCAAAGTGGGCTCTGTGCTGACAGCAGAGAGCCCAATGCAGGGTTTGAACCCACAAACTGAGATCATGACCTGAGCAGAAGTCAGATTCTTAACCAACTAAGCCATCCAGGTGCCCCCAAATCAATTTTGTTTGGTGTTGCTTAGAGAGGCCTTAATTACTTTTTTAAAAAATTTACCTTTACTTCCAGTAACTTTATGGTTTTATGTTTTAGGCTTAAATTTCTTTTATGTTGGGAACTGAGAGTAAAATAACTTTATTCTATCCAAAATATAGCTTAATTTCTTCCAAATGCACATCTGCGGTCACATCATTATTTATTGAGGGGTCCCTCATTGCCCCTGTTGCTATAATGCAACCCTATCTCCTATTGAATTTCCATACATTTTGACATAAGTCTGGACTCTGCCCTGTAAACCTCTAATGCGGTATCTGTCTCTCCTAATGACTGTAATTGCAGAGTGGATGTAACTCTTCTCGTACAATCCTTTCCCTGTCTTTCCACAGCAGTTCAGTTTGCTTCATGCAGGTCCCATGTATTTGTGGTTACGACCCTTTCTGGATGACTTGCTTTTATGAACTACTTTGTGTATGGGATGTTTTACTCCATTATATCTTTATTTAGTTGCCATTTAGGTATTGGAAAGCCCCTGATATGTGTATATTATTTTTGTTACTTACCGAATTCTCCTACTTTCAGCTGATTGGTTTTGGGTTTTTCAACAGCTAGTCCTCAATCAGCATTAAGAATCACTGTGCTCCCCTCCCTTTTCCTATGTCCCTCTTGACTGGCTGCTTCCAGAACAGTATCACAAACCAGTGGCCTCACTCTTAGGCATCAGTTGCTAGACAGCTCTGATTCTATTGCCTTTGGGGTTCGTGCATGTGTGCAGGGATCCCCACCTATTGCCTGTGGGTGATGGCTGTTGAATTGTGTCAAATGCCTTTGTAGCATTTGCTAAAGCTTATGTTTTCTCAGGGGCTACATCGGGCATTTATATATTCCTCAACAATCATTCTTTTTATCTAGGTATTCAACTTTGCATAGCAATTTGTGAAGGAGGCCTTTTTAAATTTCTCTTGCCTTTGCAGTTATTCTCTTGTTCATGTCTACTTTTCTCTCTCATCCCACTGCCAACCACGCTTCCTCTTTGTCTTCTGTGTTGAGAAGCAACGGTCTCTGGCTGGGCTGGCCTCTGACCGCAGGAGCAGGGCTGCCGGGTATGTGCTCTGTTCCTGCCTGGACTGGTCACACCCCACCCCTGCACGGTCCAGGCCAGTGAGCTGTTTCCTGGCGGGTTCCTGGGCACAGGGCTGTGAGAACTGAGCCAGGGCTAGAGAATGGGCTGGAAACACTGCTGCCAGGGGCCGCTGAGGAACATCCCATAGTCCGTTTGTGGTCTGCCTTGTTTCATTTTACTTTATTAACTCTCTGTTATGGATAACCCCAAACATACATGAAAGTAGACAGATTGTATGATGAACCCCTGTGCACCATCATCCTGCCCCCAGGCCCATGGTCCTTCCTGCTCAACCCCATACCCCAGCTTCTTCCCCTTTTTATTATTTTAAAGCAAAACCAAGATATCACATCCTTTCATCCATAAACACTTCATTGTGTATCTTGAAAAAATAGACACTTTTTTTTAGATTCTTTTTTTAATTTTATTTTTTTATTACAAATAGTTTATTGTCAAGTTGGTTTCCATAGAACACCCAGTGCTCATCCCCACAAGTGCCCTCCTCCATGCCCATCTCTCCCCTATCCCCCCACACCCATGAGTCCTCAGTTTGTTCTCAGCATTCAAGAGTCTCTCACGGTTTGCCTCTCTCTCTCTCCCCCACCATTTCCCCCCTTTTCTCCCCCATGGTCCTCTGTTAAGTTCCTCCCAATCCTCCTATACGTGCAAACATATGGTATTTGTCCTTCTCTGCCTGACTTATTTCGCTCAGCATAACACCCTCAAGGTCCATCCATGTTGCTACACATGGCCAGATTTCATTGTTTCTCATTGCCATGTAGTATTCCATGGTATAGATAAACCACATCTTCTTGATCCATTCGTCCGTTGATGGACACTTAGGCTCTTTCCATGTTTTAGCTATTGTAGAGAGTGCTGCTATGAACATTAGGGTACATGTGCACCTATGCCTCAGCAGTTCTGTATCCCTTGGGTAAATTCCTAGCAGTGCTATTTCTGGGTCATAGGGGAGTTCTATTATTATTTTCCTGAGGAACCTCCACACTGTTTTCCAGAGGGGCTGCACCAGTTTACATTCCCACCAACAGCGTAGGAGGGTGCCCCAAAACAGACACTTTTAAAACATCACCACAATAATGTTATCACGTCTGACAGATGAACCATAACTCCTTTATTTTCATCAAATATCCAATCAGCATTCAACTTGCAATTGTTTCTTTTTACAGTTTATTTGAACCGGATCCGAGTAAGGCCCACTTCTTCAATCTAGCATCACGTCTCCTGCTCCATCTTTTTTCTTTCGTAAGATTCACTGAAGAAATATTTGCCTGTAGAGTCCCTCCATTTGCATGTGGCTGGTTGCAGCCGTATGGTGGTGTATGACATGTCCCTCTGTCCTGTGTATTTCCTGCATATTGGCAGCTTGATCCAAAGGCCACAGGACTTTCAAGACTGAGACAGTGTGTGCTTCTAAAATAGGGGCTGGCCAGCTTTGCTTTCAGTGGCGGGACAGTCAATGGGTTCAGCTTTGCAGGTCATACTGGTCTTTGCTGCAGTTACTCAAGCGAGAACAATCACAGACAACATGCAAATAGATACGCACAGCCATGTTGCAGGGACATTTTAGTTATAAAACCGCCAGCCCCATGGGAGAAGCCCATGGATTGTACTTTGCCCGTCCTTGAGCATCAATCACACCAGCAGGAAAAGTCTCCTTGGCTCTGCCTGATGCAACCCTGGGAATGGCATCTGGTAGGAGGGCATGGGGTCCAGCCTGTCTTCCCCTGCAGAGAGGGGGCTTGGGGTCCCCACAGTGCTTCCCATTTCTCACATCTGATATCTACCTGCCAGAAGGACCCCAGGAATAGAAAAGTCTTCTCTCTCTGGACATATTCCAAGAGCAAAGCTAAAGCCTAGGCAAAGGGCTGTCTTGAGCAAGTTGACAGTGGTGACGGGGACAAGAGACTGATTCCCTGGCCTTGTCCCCTGTGCTCTGAGGTGGAATGGAGTGGACTTGGCTCTCTCCCCCTTCAGCCCCAGCACAGTCACCGTATAGTTCTAGCCTTCCCAGGGCCATCACAGGTGAGGCTGGGACAGCCCTTCTGGGTGCCCAGTATCCAGTGAGCCCACCTCTCCTTCCTCTGCAACCTGGATCCATACATCGTGGACTGTGGGAAGGTCGGGCTGCTCGGGAAAGGCCAAGGAGAGTCCCAAAGAAGTCACTTTGGTGCATTGTTCCTGACAGGCTCCAGGGAGTTCCAGGGTAGGCACAATCAGGGTCCAGGTGGACATGTGGTAGGTGGGAAGCTGTTGGTGGTCTTTCCCTGATGTGGAAGCCTATTCCAGAGGTGATGGAGAAAAGGCCAGTTCACACACTAGTCCACTCCCTGTACCCATGTGCCCTCTAGGACCCCAAGATGAGCAAGGCAGAGCTGGCCCCTTAGGAGCCCTGACTCTTCGCTGGCAGACAAGGCTGTGGAGTAGATCCAAGTGAGCAACTCAGAGACCAGCGGGGCCCCCAAGGATCTGACTCACCTGGTGCCAGATGTCCAGGCATCCTAACTCAGGTGGCTCAGTGCCCAGTAGAGGCTCTTAGCTTTATTTGTGAAGGGCTGTGAATTCTGAATCGTGAATATGGATGGTATCAGCAATCAGCACCACATACACATACTACGCACACCACACATGCACACATACATGCATGCCACATGCATGTGCACGCACACACTACAGACACACCTACTTACACGTACACACACCACACACATACATGTGTGCCACACACACACACTACAGACACACCTACCCACACGTGTACACACACCACACATACACATGTGCCACACATGTACACACACACACTACAGACATACTTACCCACACATGTATACACACCACACACACCACATATTTACAGACCACATGCATCATGTACACACATGTACACACTACATGCACACACATCACACAAACCACATGTGCCACATGCACATATACATCCACCACGCACATATACACAGATCACATGTATGACACATACCACATACATATGCTCACCACAATGCCACATGCACAAAAATATACCACACACACACACGCTGCATACACACATACATGTGCCATACACAAGCCATACATGCCACACACACAGACATATACACAGCCTACACACACTACACATGCACCACACATACACACCACACACACACTGCACACACGTGCATGCCCCAGGAGGGGAGTGAGGACCTCCCAGCCCCATGCTCATCACAAGAACACACCAGGCCAAGCAGAAGGAACACTGGGCTTAGAGTCTCACAGAAACCCCTGAGGTGAGGCCGCACATCTTAGACCTGACTCTCCAAGCCCCAGTTTCTTCACCCGTGAACTGGAAAGGGTCTGTCTTTGCCCCAAAGCCATCATGAGTGTGAGCTAATTGGACGTGTGCATGGCTGACATTTCCTAGTGCACTTACCTGCTCACTTTCCAGGATGCCCCAGGGAATGACAGGCGCTCGTCTGAGCCAAGCCCCATGCCACCAGCCTTCAGCACAGGAGGAAAGCGCTTCTTCAGAGAGAAGAGCTGACCCCCAGGTGAGGGCTGGTGCCAGGCTGGGCCTCTTCCCTCTTGTCAGGGGCCTGGACAGACATGGGTTCAAGATTCTTTCCTTGAATCCGCTGTCACTGCTGGACCTAACTCCCGCCACAGGGACCTGTGTGAGGAGACAACAGAGCCGGTCATGTAGCAATTTCACTGTGTACCTGCAGGCCCAAGGTCGGGGCTGGACTCCCAGTGTGCCCGAAGTGAGAAGATGGCCCTGAACAGCTTGAGCCTGCCGGGTTCTCCAGGGGCAGCTGAGTGGGCAGCCACGGGGCCTGGACCCCGAGCTGCCACATCAGGGCCTGTTTGACTGAAACCTAGATGGTGAGGGTAAACCTTCCAGTGCCCCAGAAGCACAGCCCACACCCTTTTTCTGGCAGTACCTGCAGGTCTGGGTGGGCTCTTGGCCTTTGCTTTTAGGTGGGAACTTGCCAGGGTCCAGTGCTAGCCCTGGGGTGCTCACTTACCTGGGGTGTGCTGGGCCAGGTGCTGTGCAGGGTTCACCTCAGCCTACCCTCCCGAAAACCTAAACAAGTCATTGTTTGGGTTATCCTCACTTATAAATGGAAGAGGCTCAGGGAGGTCTCCTGGGGGGAGCATAACCTGGGGCTCTGTTGCAGAGAGTGCTGGGGCCAGGTTTCTGACCTGTGAGTGCCTGCCCCTGCTTGGAATCTTAGTCACTTAAAATCTGGCTTCTTCTGCTGAGCAGACTCAATCCAGCCTGAGTCAGAATGATTTTGAATGAGAGGGACCTTACTCAAAATGGTGAATTAACTCACATCAGTTCACCATTGCACAATAAACCATTAAAGTGGACCCCTTTGGCTTGCTCACCGCCCCCCCAACCCTGAGGAAGGAGGGCCCAGGGGCACCCTTCTGGCTCACCAGGAAACCAGGAAGCCTGTGCTTCCTTTATCAGAGAACTGCCACGTTCCCCAGTTGGAAGGACTGGACATCATCAAATTCAGTTCTGTTGAGTTCTTTTCAGAACATATTTAATTTGTGCCAAATGAAAAATACCCTTGACTAGGGTGCTGTGTCACGTGGAACTTCTCTTGGGCACCACCAGGTGCTTTATGGGGAAAGGAACAGCAGGAAAGCCCACCTCTCACCTCTGAAACACCCACCCACCTCACCAAGGGAGGAGGGGCCAGCGCGGGTGGGTGTGTCCAGAGCCCAGAGGAACACGCCTTTGTTGGCTCCAGGACTCACCTAGGATGTTCAGGCTGGCCCTTGGTCTTAAAAGCAGCATCTGGAAGAATATGACCAGGGTGGGAAATGAGTGATGCCGAGGTCAGGTGGATCACATTGGCCTGGGGAAAGGCCAATTCCATCGAGAGGGAATGGCCCCATAACTGCCATTGGCTGCCCCTCTCAGTGTCCCCAGTCTCTCCAGTGGGCCTGGCAGCTGCCATTACTGGTCTGGGGTCATCAGATCCTGGTCTAGTAGACAGTAGTCACCAGTCACCCCCTCAGCAGGCATGGGACGCAAACATAGCCCCTGACAGTCTGGTGGAGAATAAAGGGGTCATCGAGTGAGAAAGTACAAGACCCCCTAATGAGGCCATGCCAGCCCCATCCAGCAGCCAGGAAAGCCTCCTTGGTGAAGTGATGTCTACAAGGGTGACGGGTAGAGTGGGGGTGATGGGGTGGGGCTCCAGTCAGGGAACAGCAGGGATGACCCTCTGAGGCCAAAGGCACCAGCTACACACAGCAGGAGTGGCAGGAGGAGCATGGCAGATGGGAAGCAAGAAGACAGCAGACAGGCTGGCTCCAGCCGGAAGAAGAAGGCTACCCTTGGGGGAGCGGCCAGCAGTGTGTGTCCTTGGAGGGAGAGCTTTGTGTCCAGTGGGGCTGACCCACGCTGGTACTTTTGTACCCCACGTTTTATTATGAAAATTATCAAACATAGAAGCTGGCAGAGTTGAAAGACTAGTGTAAGCACACCTGCCTGGGCAGCTGTAAAAATTGGTAATGTTTGCCGTGATGGCTTTTTGCCTCCCTCCCTGTCCCTCTGCGTGCACAGACACACATCTACGTATATATAAACACACAGGCACTCAGATTACTCTATTGAATGATTTGAAATTAAGTCGCAAGTATCCTGACACTTTACCCCTAAATATTTCAGCCTGCATCACATAAAAGTGAGGACGTATAAAAGTGAGGACGTGTCCTTATATAACCGCAATTCCATTATGGTACCTAAGAAAATTCAGAATCACTCCAAAATATCACAGAATCTCCACTCCATATTCAGATTTCCCAAATCAACCCAAGAATCTATTCTATGGCCTTTTAAACAGTCCAGATTGGGGTGCCTGGGTGGCTCAGTCAGTTGAGTGTCTGACTTTGACTCAGGTCATGATCTCACTTCGTGGGTTCCAGCCCTGTGGTGGGCTCTGTGCTGATAGTTTGGAGCCTGGAGCTTGCTTGGGATTCTGTGTCTCCCTCTCTCTGCCCCTCCCCCATTCGTACTCTTTTTTTTTTTTTTTTTTTTTATAATTTCTAGGAGAAAGAGAGAGACAGCGTGAGCAGGGGAGGGTCAGAGAGAGAAGGCGTCACAGACTGAAACAGGCTCCAGGCTCTGAGCTGGCAGTCAGCACAGAGCCCGATGTGGGGCTCGAACCCACGAACCGCGAGATCATGACCTAAGCGAAAGTCGGACGCTTAACCGACTAAGCCACCCAGGCGCCCCCCATTCGTACTCTTTCTCTCCTTCTCTCTCTCCCTCTCTCTCCCCCCCTCAAAAATAAATAAAAATTAAAAAAAATTTTTTTAAGTTCAAGTCAATTTAGGACCATGCTGTCATTTGGTTATGCCTCCATGGTCTTTTGAGTTGAGAACAGCCCTTTCTGTGATGTGGTCTTTTAGAAGAATCCAGCCTGATCATCTCACAGAAGGCCTGTGTCCAGGATCCATCTGATCATTTCGTCATGGTGTCATCAGACTTGTTCCTCTGTTCCCTATATTTCCTATAACTAGGGGTTAGCCCTGGTCAGGGCTACTTCCTAGCCTGTTTGGGGGAGACTGTCTCCTGGGCAGGCACTGCCTTGGTGGTGACCAGGAAGCTCTCAGCAAGGTTGTCCACCATCAGTTTGACTTCATGGTGAGATGCCAACTGCCAGGTCTCCCCAGTGTGAGGGTTCAGTTGCCTTGAAGGAAAGTTTTTTGTCTTCTTCTCTTGGACTGACAGAGCTGTGGCCCACCAGGAACTTCCAACTTGGGATCTTGACATTCCTGACAGGGGCCAAGAATCAGGGCCTCCACTGACGACTACCCAGGACACCCTGCCAAGGGACAAGTGGAGGCTGAAATCCAGCCATGTGTCACTCTCCAAGTTGGCAAGTGGCTCAAGGCTGGCTGGGTCCAGGTGGACCCAGATCAGGATGGAATTTCCTGTCCACTGTGGGCCATGTCATTGTCTCTGACACCCCTGCTTTTCCCTTGGGGCCAGGAGAGTCATGTCCCAAATTCCCTGCTCCCCAACTTTTAAGGCCCCCTCACACCATCCAGTGGACTCAGCACTATCTGAGCCCACACTTGAGAGAGGGACACCTTCCTCTGGTGTAGAGTAGAGTGGAAGGTAGCAGGGAGTCAGGATTTATTGCTGCTCCACATCACCCCTGATTCCTCCCACAGATATGCACACAGACCTGGGTGGGGTGAGCAGAGGGTGGGCTAGGGGGACAGCAGGCCTCAAGGAAACAGGCCTCCACACTGGGGCATCCAGGAAAAAGAAGAGGCTGGTAGAGTCTGCAGTCTTCTCTTTCTCTTTCCACACCCTTGCCCACCGGTAAGACAGGGAGTTCGCTACCAAGACCATGATGCCGTCTGTCTGTCTGTCTGTCTGTCTGTCTGTCTGTCTCTCTCTCTCTCTCTCACACACACACACACACACACAGTGGCAGTAAGGGAAACACATTCAAGCTCTAGTCACATTTTACAAAAAGGTCTGAAGTTCAAGGGAGGTAGCCTCAGGTGGCTCTGTCTGCACATTCCATCATCTCTGACTTCCAAAACCCATGGCCTTCCCATCGGCCTCCCTTAGTACTTTCCAGAAACCCTGTCCAAGCAAGGGCAGGAGGCTGGGGCTAAGCACCCCTCCATGACTGAGCAAAAGAGAGGAACAGGTGAACACAGAGGGCTCAGTCCCTCATCCTTGCCAGACTCTGAGTGCCTGGGAGTGAGGCAGGGACCCTGGGTGGAAGGCGCTAGGTCGCAGGCACATCAACTGGGCCACCTGCAATGGCAGCTGGACCTCCCCCAGGACTAAGAGGCCTGTGTGGAAAAAGGAAGGCCAGCTTCTCCAGGCAGGGGTGCCATCCTCGCCCTCCAAGCTGCCCTGAGCTGACCCTGAGCCATTTGAAAGGGACGCTGAGATTTCCTGACAGTCTATGCCCCGGAGCTGAGTGTGACCCACACTAATCAAGCAGGCCATCAGTCACAGGAGCCTTGAGAGCCCTCACCCCCTCCAGTCTTCCCACACAGATAGCCCCCACCTCTGCAGAGCCCCAGGCACCCCACATTTCCTTTTTGAGGCCCTGTGCCTGTGAGAGCCTCCAACACCAGCACCATACCAGCTCAGAGCCGATTTGGGGAAGACAGGTATGGGGCTTGGAGGGAGGGGGCAGAGGGCATAGGGAGGCATAGAGGAGGCACCACCTCATTTTACAGATTTACACATGCAGAGACTGAGGCAGGGGGCCTAGCTGAGGTTCTGGAACAGGATTTGAAGCCAGAAGCCCCTATCCCGTCCCGCAGTGCCAGTTTGCAGGGCTCACCCATCCCTGGGGACACCCACAGCGGCACCAGCAGCCACGTCAGTGCCCAGGGTCAGGTATGAGCACGGTGGGGGGGCACTGACCAAGCCAAGGCTGGCAGCTGCCTGGGAGGGAGCTCAGGGCTGTGGGATGCATGTTTCCTGGGTAGAGGTAGAAGCTTTCCCATGTTTCAAAACAGTCCAAAGATCTAGTCTTCCAGAAGGGAACACAACACCTCCTGTGAGCGTAATGAGGCCATTTTTACCAGGCTGCGAATATGGATGGGGTCGCAGATTGGACCTATTGATTAACATTCACTTTGGGGACACATGGTGAACAGATGAGAAATTCCCGACGGCTCGATGGTCGGGGTCCCTGTTCCCCTATATATCAAGGGAAGGAAGCTGGATTCCCCCACCTGCGGCCTCCATATTGACAGCCCCCGTGGAGGATGACTGATGGGGAGCATAACAACTGCTGCCGCTGCTTCCAGAGCCAGCCCGTAGAGCACAGGGAAGATTCCAGGCTGGATGTGGGGTTAATGCAGTGCTCCTTATCTTCAACTCCTTTGGGAGAGGATGCTTGTCTGTAACGCAGCCGCCAGCTCTCCCTTCTGCTGGCTGATGAGACTGATACAGGGCTGTGTCCCTGAGAACCAAGGGGGGAGGGGGGGGTGGCGAGGCTCTGAAGGGAAGAAACCAGTGACTGCATGTCCCTGCCAAGGGGCAGAGGCTGAGCCAGGGGGCAGGGGCTGCCTTTCCATCTGGGGGGAGGGCCAGGGCAGAATGGGGCCAGCGTGTGAGAGTGGAAGCTGGGAGTCTGAGTGCCCCATTCAAACCCCCACTCCATCTTACCTCGCTGGGCTCCTGGGCAGGTTCTCTATCCTCTCTGAGACTTCGTTCCCATTCCCTGACTCACGAAGCAAGGAGGGATGATGACGAAGCAAGGGGGGATGACGGTATCTCCCCGGGGATGGCTGACGAGGAAATACACTCACCTGGGAAAGCATTTCGTGGGGAGCTTGCAGCAGGGTGACATTTCATGGAAGCTCTTCTTAGGGAGCCTGAGAAAAAGCCAGGGGAGTTCAGCTTTCCTCTGAGAGGACCCCAAGAGGCAAGCCTGGGGGCAGCCCCTCCCCGATACAGATCCCCTGGCGGGGACTTCCTCCTCCTATGACCCCTGGAGTCAGAGCCCCTAGATAGTCTGGGCAGGGCTGGAGGCCACAGCTGGACATCACCCTGTCTTCTGAGACCTTTATCTTGTGGCACAGCACACTCTCCACTGGGGCGAGGGGGGGGCTCTTCTTCACATTCAGGGGGACAGGAATGCAAAATCCAGGTTCCATTTCCCTCTTCCCAAGCCTGGCACAGCATATGGCAGTGCTCATCCAGCAAGCTGCTTGCCAAAGCTGAGCAAGCGTTCATTCGCATTAAACTTCTAAACACTCCACTTCACATAGAACCTCACCTGTTACACGGAGCTTTGTGGTTGACCAGGTGCTTGATCATCCCCGACTCTCCTCTGCTTATGTTACATCCCTGGGAAGAAGGCAGAAAGCAGGGTAGAGACGGGCAGAATTACTGCTACTATTCTACAGAACTGCAGGGACTTAGCAAGCATCCAGCTAGCCTGAGAACTGGGTGGGGAGGGGCAGTTCCATCAGGGTCAGAAGACCACATCTGGGGAGACAGCACTCGGGTCCTCAGAACAGGGTTCCTTCCTTCCTTATTGATCAAGTTAGTCTTTAAAAACACTAGAAATAACTTTCAGCCTTATTAATGTTCTTGTTACTTTTTAAATTTTACATTAATGTCTGCTTTTTAGCACTTCTTTTTAAAAAAATTTTTTAATGTTTATTTATATTTGAGACAGAGAGACAGCACAAGCTGGGGAGGAACAGGGTGGGGGTGTCACAGAATCCAAAGCAGGCTCCATGCTCTGAACTGTAATCACAGAGCCTGACGCGGGGCTCGAACTCACAGACTGCAAGATCATGAGCTGAGCTGAAGTTGGACACTCAACTGACTGAGCCCCCCAGGCAGGCGCCCCTAGCACTTCTTTACTTATTTTTCCTGTTTTTTAATTTAAAAAATTTAAAATCTTTATTGCTATCAATTAATGTGTTCGAGGCTATACATTTTCCTCCAAAGCCTGTTTTAGCTACCTTCCTCAAGTTTTGATATATAGTAGTTTCTTACCCTACAAGAATCAATCCTGAACGATTTGAAATTTCATCTTGATTTCAGTCATTTAGGAGTGCATTTATAAATTTTCAAGCATGCTTTTATGAGAGTACTTCTTAATGGTTAGTTTCCAATTTATTGCGCTGTGGTCAGAGTGCAGCCTATATGCTATCATTCTTTGAACTTTCCTGAGACTTCCTTTCCTTTTACTTACCATTTTTTGTCTTCTTGAGCTATCCATTCCTGATTTTAAAAGTGTTTTAAGGCTTCCAGTGAGTTGGAGAATTTGTCAGTTTTATCCAAATTCTACTGAATGTGCAAGATTATGTTATTTTATTAAGTGCACACAATTTGTGGTCGGTGAATCTTATTGATAGTTCTAACTCTAGTGTCCTTTATGCTCATTGTTTTCTGCCTCACATTGGTATTTCTGCTATCACTGTTCTAGTGTCAGCTTTTTTCACAAATTGGTCTAGGATTTTCTGGATATAACTTTTATCCCTTTACTTTCCTCTATGGTCTGGTTTTAGGTGCATCAGTGATATCTGTTTCTTTCATGAGGAACCAAGATCTGCTTTGTTATAGTCCCTAACTGTCCCCAGTCCTTAGGAACAGAGAGCCTAGAAGTATCAGTGTGGTGTTTGTGCTATACTTGCACACCACACCTCACAGACACACCTTCTCACACTAATACATATACTATTTTATTTTATTATTTTATTTTATTTTATTTTATTTTATTTTATTTTATTTTATTTTATTTTATTTTATTTGAGAGAGAAAGAGATGGAGCAGGGGAGGGGCAGAGGGAAAGAGAGAAAATCTTCAGCAGGCTCCACACTCAGTGAGGAGCCTGAGTCAGGTCTCGATCCCACAACCCTGGGGTCATGACCTGAACCGAAATTAAGAGTTGAATGCTCAACCAACTGAGCTACCCAGGTGCCTCTATACTCTTATATGCACATGTGCATACCATACACTCACATGCACACCTACATGTATACCGGTACCCACATACACACACCCTCACACACTTGAAGCAGGTTTAATAAATAAGAAATTTCAGTTTTAAAAAGATAAAGGTTCCTACTTGGGTATTATACACCCTGGAGAAGATGAAGGAGCTAACTGTCATTAGCACGGCTCATTACACACAGAAGGAGCCTTGGTGAGCAGGCTGGGTTCTAGTCCCTTGTGTGACCCTGGCTGACTGGGTGAGGCCTTTCTCTGGCGCCTTTGTTTTCCCTTCCCTAGATTTAGAGGCTCATCTGAGGGCATTTCCTGCTGAGCAGTTTCTAGCCACCCTGAAGGGGCCGCTGGGAGGGGAAGTACTCCCTGGGGGCTTTTGTTAGGAGGACATTAACTGGGGAGGAGGGGCGGGAGGAGCCTTTAAAGCAAGTGGCCAGTGGGATCTAAGGTCCCTTTATCAGTCCACTGCACACCATGGACACAGGGACACAGGGTTCTCTGTCTCTAGGTGTCAGACCAGACAATTTAATTAAATAGAAACTGAGCAGCCAGCAATGTTGACATCGTCGTTCCTGGAAACTAAATTGTAACCATAACTCTAGTATCCCTTGACATCCTTCAGGAGTTCTAAAATTTTCCTTACAGGTATATCCTTTCAATGCTCTGCACTTCATTTGGTTACCTTGGCAGAGGCTGTTCCTCGCAGGTTTGGTTCACCTGCTTGTTTGGAGCCCCACTCTGGCCTTACTGTGTTCCCACCAATAATTAAGCCATTTAAAAGATGTGGGAGCTTCAACATCAGTAATTCAATCTCCCTTGTTTACTGATCTCTGCCATTAGTACAGTTGAAAGCAAAATGTTTTAATTAAAAAGATTGGCAATAAGTTGGTGTAAAGCCATAATTTGCGCAGGGCCCCTTCTAGAAAATGACTTTGCCCTGTCTTGGTTGCTATGACAACTAATGGACCTGATTGTTCTAGTGAGAAGCAGCAGGTCTGGCGGGACAGGGAGTGAAAGAGGGGCTTCTGCCGGGGACAGAACCAAGAGGTGAAAAGGCCAGACCTCTCGGTAGGCACAGGGGGGTCTTTCAACTCAGATTCTGACTTGCATTTTTGCTTCCCTCTTCTTTGGCTTGGAGAGCCTGTGCCCCTGTTGCAGGACCTGCCAGAGTCTATAGGTGCTGTGGCTAATGCTGTTGCTGGCCAGTGCTGTCTGCCCTGGCGTCCAGCCTGGAGCAGAAGGTGAGAACAGCAGCAACCTGCCTTGGAGCAAGCCGAGGGAGCCTTCCTGCCTCTGAGCTGTGCAGATATGTCAAGACACAATGCAGCTTGGAGTAAACTCACTCTGAGTTGCATCCTCCCACACCCCTTTCCCAACTCAGAGATGGCAACAGCCAGGCAAAGGGATGCTGGCACTGGTACCTGGCCTCAATATGCTGAATAGTGGCCGGGACACCCAGAGAGCTAGGATGCTGGCCTAGAAAGAGCAGACTGGCCCGAGGGCACATTTCACTCAGTGTCTAACCATGAGGGCAGGTCCTTCTGGAAGAGGCAAACCCCTTGCGGAGCAAAGGAGAGGCATCATGGAAAGGAACCAGGAGGTACTGAGTCTTAATTCCTCAACTGCAAACTGGAAATAAAAAAGTATCTTTATCTCGGTCCCTCTAAGGATCGACCGAGACCCCATGTCTAGTCCAATGTGTTCTACAGTCTTGCCGGTGGGTATGTTGGTGGGGAGGGGTCAGGGGCCATCTGCCTCTCAGACTCGAAGTCTGCACTGAGGGTCACTGGGCAAAGTAGGGGGACTCTGAAAAGAGCAGGACACAAACCTCAGGACATCTGGGCTTGAACACCAGGAGAAGGGAATGTGTTCTGTCCAACCAGGAGGGGCTGAGGCTTTGGGCGGAGTGTAAAACGGTGCAGCCATGGGCCCTCACACAACAGTACCTGTGGACTTTGCCCTGGTCCTGTGGCTTCCAACCTGAGGCAGGCCCTCTGTGCCCTGAGCCACAGCTCAGACTGTGAAATGGGGGATGATACCACATTTTCACACTGTGCTACACCTCTCCCCACCCTGCTAGGACAGGGAGCTCTACCCTGGCAGTTCTAGGCCAGGTGACACTCTCCAAGGAGCAGCCCTGACAAGGGTGAGTGAGATAGTGACCCCACACACACAGAGGATGACTGGTGGGCAGAGGGTGAGCTATTTCTGGATGGTGAGCTCAGGTGTGGGGTCCAACACATGAAAACAAGTAGCTCTCACTCAGGAAGTGAACAAGAGGTGGCCAATGGGCATCAGCCATCCCAGCGTCCTCCACTGCAAGAACAACCTCATTCCCAGACCAGCCCCTAGATCAGATGCCAGGAACTGTTCTGTCCCCACTTTGTGTTGCCCATCACATATTCAAGAACATTCACCGCCCCTCCCTTCCAAGAGCAACCTCAGAGTGGGGGTGGAGGGGGCAGACTGGCAAAGGGTAGAGTTTTCTGGAGCTGGGGAATTGGAGAAGCAAGGAAGCCTAGTGTCCTCAAGCCCTGGCGCCTGAGTGCTTGTCTGACCAAGCTGAGGGCGCTCCTTAGCAGCAGCCAGGAGGGCAATTGATCATGTGCCATGGTACTGGTGTGGAAGGACAATAAAATAGATATTAACTGTGATCCTAATCTGGCATGCTCATGACTCTCAGCCCCACAGACTAGAGTGTGCTGAATGGTGGGTCCAGATGCAAGTGAAGGCAAGCCCACTTCTGAACAGGAACGAGATAAGAAAATGATCTGGTTTATTTAATTTAATGAATCAAGCATTCAGAGCGTCTATTATTTGCTAAGTGCTATGCGGGGTACAGAGACATATGAAATACAGTCCAGAATTTTCTGTCTGACAGGCTGGTGCAAGGCCCCGCCCTGGTGGGGATTTAGAGGGGGCATGGTGGCAAATATCCTGGGGATCCTTGGGGGCCAGACTCAAGGCAGGGAATAGAAAGGTAGCATGTGAGATGGAGAGAGTTGTGTTAGCTGTGTAGAGGAAGCACCAGTCCTAACCCAGCCCAGACGGAGTTGATGACCTGGAGCTTGGGGCAGACAGGCCTGTCAGGAGGCAGCTCCTTCAGCACCAGACTTCGCCCTCCTCTCCCTCAATCACAGAGGTGGGGCACCCGAAATCCGTCCCTCACCTGTGGTCTCATTCAGCTCCTCCCTGTCCTTTGCCACACTTCGGACTGAAGCACACCTCTAAGCTTTCCCCACTCAGCTCAGAGGGGCTGGCGATTCAGACCCAAACTCCGTGCCCCTCCTCTCCTTGGCCCCACCTCTCCCTGGCACAGCTGCTTTCTGGCCCCGCCTCTCTTCCTGGCCTCGCCTCTTTCCCTGGGACCCTCCTCTTCCTGGCCACGCCCCTGGCCACGCCCCCTCTGGGCCCCGCCTCTCCTCAGCTCCAGACACGCTCGCCAACTCCTTCCATAATATGTCCCCTTGACGCCTACAGCATCTGGTACCCAGGAGCCAGAAGTGAACCGGGAGCCACCCCGGTCTCCATGCCTGAACTGAGAACCCCGGTGAGTCCCCTCACCACCGTTCCCTCACCCCCCCGACATTGAATCCGAGGACGCCCTGTTGCCCATCTCCAGACTACCTGAACACACTTTCACCTGGACCTCTCCCTCACCTGGGCCCCTCTCTCACCTGGACTCCTCCCCTTAATCACCTCAGCTACCAATCACACTGGCTCAACCAGACTGAGCTGCCCCTTTCCACAGTCAGAATCTTTTTTTTAAGCGCGTGTTGGGTCCTGTAGTTCTGGCCTTAATCCCCAGCTGATGCTACGGCAGTCAGGCCGAGCCCGCCCTCCTCACTCCTCCGCATTACCGTCTACTCGCTTCTTCTCACCCTCCAATTTCATCTCCTCTCCTGACTCAGCACCCACCGCAGATGCTCCAGCCACTACTGCCCTTGTCACCCTCACCACAGGTGTCCATTTTCCGGGCCTTTGCTCAGCTGTGCCTTCTCTTTGGAACCCTTTATCCGGTATCCCTGTGGGCTGTCTCCGTCCACTCCAACACCCCTTCTGGGGCTTTCCCTCCTGCCCACCTACAGCCCCTGCCCTGATCCGTCTCTCCACTCGTAGGATTGACCCAAGGATTAAATGAGAGATGCATCTAGGTGTCTAGGACCTAGATGTGATTTTTACTGATGTCATTGATATTGAGCTACTGAATCTGTTTGGGATGATGCAGTTGGGGAGGTTAGGGAAGGCAGATGGCACAGGGCTGTGTGGCCACCGTAGACTTGGCTCTACTCAGAGAAAACTGCATCTTTTGTCTTTTTTTTTTTTAAAGTAGGCTTCATGCCCCATGCAGAGCCCAGTGTGGAACTTGAACTCATGACCCTGAGATCAAGACCCGAGCTAAGATTATGAGTTGGACGCTTAACTGACTGAGCCACCCAGGTGCCCCACAGAGAGCCGACTGTCTTAAACAGAGAGAGTCCTTCTTTCTTGTGTTTCTCATGCCTGCCTGCCATTTCCCCCCTTACTCAGCAGTGTCCTTGCTCACCCCACCTCTGTTGGCTGGGGCTCCAGTCTCGGTTTGGGCCTGGGGCAGTGACTGGGGTGGCACAGTCCAATGGTCCCCACTTACGTATGTGCCACGTGGACCCCAGTGCCAGACGCATTCCAAAGAGCCAGGCCCCTGATTTGATTTGGCTCTGGCCCCCTGGCACCTCTCGTCCATATCCTGGGGCCTGTCTTTTTAGAGGATAATTGTAGGAAGTAATTCTATTTGAGGAACAATCGCTCCAGCAATATGACGGTGCTCTCAAAGCTAATGGATCCAGTGTCCTTGCATACTAAGGACGAGTTTCAGCTGAACACAGGGTGTTCTTCAAGAAAGGTCTCATTACCCATCAAAGCTCTGCTCTCACTGAGCTCTCAGCAGGCAGGCAGAGAACGTGAACGTTGAAGGGAGGTGAAGGCTCAGAGATACTGGGTGCACTCGGGTCCTTCTGGGGGACCAGGAGGGAGTTGGGCAAAGGGTCAGCTTGCAGGAGCATGGGCTCTAGGCAGGTGCTCTGCACACCTACTTCATCTAACTTCAGTCTCCCCTTGGAGGACTGTCATTGCTAGCCCAATTTACAAGTGAGGAAATTGAGGATGGGAAAAATAAAGGAATATCCCTGAGTCTTCACACCTGGTGAGGAGGGAAGCTGGGATCTCTCCAGAACATTGCTCACATCTTCCCCCACTCCTGCTTTCCTTTTGTTGACTGTTTTCCACTTCTGTGTGGCTCGTGGCACTGCCTCCTCACTGTTCTCCCCACCTTTTGTCTCCCCTCCAGTCTATTCCGCACCCACTACCAGCTTGACTCACAAAATACAAAGATGATGTTGTCACACACACACCCATTAAAATTCTGCACTGCATTTCAAGAGATGCTGGGGCTCCATGATGCTGTCTGTCCTGGCATCCTGTGCCTGGCCCCCGCCTGCACCCCAGGCGCACCCCCACCAGCCCTATCCTGGCACACTGCCTTGAACCCAGCCCTTTGTGCATCCTGTGTGGTGTCCTTTCAGGCCTGGACACTACATGCTTCCCAGCCTTGCTATCTGCTGCTCTGTCAGGCTGGAAAGCCTTCCGATGTCCTGCCCAGGTAACACCCCCTTATCCTTTGGGAAGGATTCTGCTGGGGCATGTCTTCTCCTGGGCCCATGTCCCAACACTTGCCACTCTCCCAGAAGCTCTTGCTTCAGTGGTGCTTCTCATCTGCACTGGGGGCTTCTCCAGGCCAGGAGAGAGTGGGGTACAGGTACTCAGAGGGCAGTTCTCAGCACCCTGTGAGCTCATGCCCAGCACTGTGCCTACTCAGCCTGTTCAGCCTTCTCTGTCACTCATTCACATATGGATTGAGGGTCCACTATGTGTCAGGTCTGGCTCTGGGCACTGGGCCACGGCAATTACAAAACAACACGAATCCTGCCCAAAGGCCTGCAGCATTCACTGAGGACAGACATCATTGAGGTACCAGGTGAGTGAGTAGGGTATCAGAGCCAAGTCCCTGGCTGGGGAAGGCCTGGTGGATTAGAGATGAGTGGCAGGTCAGCAGAGCAGAGGGAGCTTAAGGAAGAGCAGACAAGTCAAAGAAGTTGCATAGGGAAGGATGGGTAGCTACTGCAAGGTCCTGACTTATGCTCACGACTGTGGCTTCTTGGAAAAAGACTGTAGGGCAGATGGCACAGAAGAACAGGTATAGACCAGTGCAGGGACTGAATAAGAGACAATAGGGACTTGGGCAGGGTGGGCTGGGAAGTCAGATTCCAGGTAGGTAGGAAGACAGGGAAGGGAAAGGGAAAGGCCATGGGATCTGCTAGAAGGTGGGATGTGGAGGATGAGAACAGGAGGCACCTAGGGAGACAGCAGGACTTACAGCCTAAGAAACCAGAATGATGGAGGTGTCATCATCTGAGATCAGGGGAAGGAGGGAAGCTTGCTGGGGAGGGAAGTCAGAACAGCTGACTTTTGAATACCCACTGGATATCCAAGGGAATGTCTATGATTAGACATTGGATCTGTGAGCCTACCATGGCGGTCCCACCTGGGACCCTGTCCCTGGCCCCCTCACAGGATCAAGGCAGTGTCAGCAAGTGGCATGTGCTCCCCAGAATCTGTCCTAGGGGTCTTGGCAAACTGTGACAGGTCCTAGCACTGCACATGCACACCATTCACACAGGGATGCCTAGTGCACATATTGTCCCAGACGGCTGGCCCCTGCTTCAGTGGGCATTCCCTGGGAGCCACACACTGGCCTATGTGGAGCAAGGGTCGTGTCTGTGCCTTTGATGGGAATAGGGGGAGGGCAGCCTGGAGGCTCAGGAGAGCTGCTGCATGCCTTCCCTGGAATCAGTCCCCCGAGGGGTGAACTCCCTGCCTGTCACTGCTATTGAAGGATGACTTTTCTTCTCTCCACAAGCCAGCAAATTAATTCATGCCATCTATTTTCCCGACTCGGATCAAAGGTTGTCAAATTCCTTTACCCACTTAATGATCTGTAATATACCTTTCCATTTCCTGACCAAGCTATTAGATGAAATAGAATTCATAATGGCCTCCCAACAGCATCTGTGCACCTGTGTACATATGCAGGGTCAGATAGGAGACCCTAGGAGCCTCCTATCCAGGATACCACTTTTAATAACAGATTCTGCAAACCTTATGGTACTCTTGGTGCTAGATTCTGTGGGTCATGTGAAGTTGCAAATATGACCTATGTGCCACTACTGCCCCTGCCATGGCCATGACAGACATTATTAATCAATTATAAGCACTCTTCACCATTGAATTCATACATGGCTTCCCTATAAAGTCATCAATAGATGATATCAGTCCCAGCCTAGACTAGGAAACTGCTCGACCACCCAGATGAGAGAAGCTTTTACCACACTGCCTCATTTCTTCCCTTCCCTTCCCTGTCTTCCTACCTACATTCCTTTCTCCCTTTCCTTTCCTTCCCTTCCCTTCCCTTCCTTCTTACTTTCTTTTTAAAAAAGTGCATTGTGCATAAAAAGAATCATCCACCAAGATCAAGTGGGATTCATTCCTGGGTTACAGGGCTGGTTCAATATTCGCAAATCAATCAATGTGATACATCAAATCAAAAAAAGAAAAGATAAAAACCATATAATACTATAAATAGATACAGAAAAAGCATTTGACAAAATACAGCATCCCTTCTTAATAAAGACTCTAGAGAAAGTTGGGATAGAAGGAACCTACTTAAACATCATCAAAGCCATCTATGAGAAGCCTTCAGCTAACATCATCCTCAATGGGGAAAAACTGAGAGCTTTCCCCCTGAGATCAGGAACACGACAGGGATGTCCACTCTCACCACTGTTGTTTAACATAGTGCTGGAAGTCCTAGCATCAGCCATCAGACACCAAAAGGAAATCAAAGGCATCAGAATTGGCAAAGAGGAAGTCAAACTTTCCCTCTTCGCAGATGACATGATACTCTACATAGAAAACCCGACAGACTCCACCAGAAGCCTACTAGAACTGATCCAAGAATTCAGCCAAATTGCAGGGTACAAAATCAACGTACAGAAATCGGTTGCATTTTTATACACCAACAATGAAGCAACAGAAAGAGAACTCAAGAAACTGGTCCCATTCACAATTGCACAAAAAACCATAAAATACCTCGGAATAAACCTAACCAAGGATACAAGAGATCTGTATGATGAAAACTATAGAAAACTTATGAAGGAAATTGAAGAAGACACAAAGAAATGGAAAATCATTCCATGCTCATGGATAGGAAGAATAAATATAGTTAAAATGTCATTACTACCCAAAGCACTCTACATGTTCAATGCAATTCCAATCAAAATTGCACCAGCATACTTCTCAAAACTAGAACAAACTATCCTAAAATTTGTATGGAACCACAAAAGACCCCGAATAGCCAAAGTATACTGAAAAATAAAACCAAAACGGGAGGTATCACCATCCCAGACTTTAGCCTCTACTACAAAGCTGTCGTCATCAAGACAGTATGGTATTGGCACAAAAACAGACACATAGACCAATGGAACAGAATTGAGAACTCAGAAGTGGACCCAAAAGTATACAGCCAACTAATCTTTGACAAAGAGGAAAGAATATCCAATGGAAAAAAGACAGCCTTTTTAACAGATGGTGTTGGGAGAACTGGACAGCAACATGCAGAAGAATGAAACTAGATCATTTTCTCACACCATGCACAAAAATACACTCAAAATGGATAAAGGACCTGAACGTGAGACAGGAAACTATCAACACCCTAGAGGAGAAAGCAGGAAACAACCTCCTTGACCTCCACCGCAGCAACTTCTTACTTGACACATCCCCAAAAGCAAGGGAATCAAGAGCAAAAATAAACGATTGGGACCTCATCAAGATTAAAAGCTTCTGCACGGCAAAGAAAACAACCCACAAAACTAATAGGCACCCAACGGAATGGGAAAAGATAGTTGCAAATGACATATCAGAAAAAGGGTTAATATCCAGAATCTGTAAGGAACTCACCAAACTCCACACCCGAAAAACAAACAACCCAGGGAAGAAATGGGCAGAAGATATGAACAGACACTTCTCCAAAGAGGACATCCAGATGGCCAACAGACACATGAAACGATGCTCAGCATCCCTCCTCATCAGGGAAATACAAATCAAAACCACACTGAGATACCACCTCACGCCAGTCAGAGTGGCTAAAATGAGCACATCAGAGAACTCTAGATGCTGGCGAGGATGTGGAGAAACGGGCACCCTCCTACACTGTTGGTGGGAATGTAAACTGGTGCAGCTCCTCTGGAAAACAGTGTGGAGTTTCCTCAGGAAATTAACAATAGAACTCCCCTAGGACCCAGCAATAGCACTGCTAGGAATTTACCCAAGGGATACAGAAATGCTGAGGCATAGGAGCACATGTACCCCAATGTTCATAGCAGCACTCTCCACAATAGCTAAAACATGGAAAGAGCCTAAGTGTCCATCAACGGACGAATGGATCAAGAAGATGTGGTTTATCTATACCATGGAATACTACATGGCAATGAGAAAGAATGAAATCTGGCCATGTGTAGCAACATGGATGGACCTTGAGGGTGTTATGCTGAGAGAAATAAGTCAGGCAGAGAAGGACAAATATCATATGTTTGCACGTATAGGAGGATTAGGAGGAACTTGACGGAGGAACGAGGGGGAGAATAAGGGGGGAAATGGTGGGGGAGGGGGAGAGAGGCAAACCATGAGAGACTCTTGAATGCTGACAAAAACTGAGGACTGATGGATGTGGGGGGGAGGGGGGATGGGCATGGAGGAGGACACTTGTGGGGATGAGCACTGAGTGTTATGTGGAAACTAATTTGACAATAAACTATTTGTAAAAAATAAAATAAAAAATAAAAAAGTGCATTGTGGCTTCTAAGGTGACGGGAATCCTTCAGCTGAAACTCCAAGCTGTTCAAGTATGTCCAGCCTAGAAGCCTATTCCAGGGCCAGGAAAGAGTAGCCCCAAGCCTCCTTACCTCCCACTTCACAGGGCTATTGTGTAGACCACCCAAGCTCCCAGGCATACAAACACCTTGTCAGACAACGCTGGGATTGGCAGTCTGCAGTGACCAGGTAATCCTTAGAAGACACACACTGAGTTATTAGCCTCACCCCACTGGCTTTGTGACATTGAAGAGTGAACATGAAGACCAACCGTCAAAGCTGAGAAAACCTCATGGCCACCTCCCCTGGCCTTCTTTCCCTCAAGGCAGGCTTTGCTTCGAGACAGAAAGAGGAAGACAGTTAGAAGGATGATCAGGCTTGAGGGTGATCCTGAACTGGTTGCCTCGGAGGCCTTCCAATTTACCACATGTCCCTTTGTCACCCAGCCTCTCCCAGACCCTGGTGATTTTCATCAATCACAGTGTGGTCTTCCTGGACCTTCAACCATGCTCTAGAGCAGTGAGGCCCGCTTCCCTCACCCCTCCTCGACCTGAGCCTTTTAAGCAAATCAGCAATGTAATTATTGATCTGTAAGAGAAAAGGAATTAATACGGCCGCCCACATCCTTTGTACATAAGAGTATTTAACAATGAACTCTGCTTAAACTTCATAAAAGCCTCTTCAGCAAATCAGCACACAAGTATTGATCTGGAAGCCCGCCTGTGAATCCCAGCTGTCTGCCTCTCCCACTGAAGGACCATTAGTTTGTCTTGCTGGACTCTCCTTTTTACGTTTATGGCCTGGCACTTACTCCTGGGACAGTTTCCTCTGCTTCTCAGCAAGGGCTTGGTTCCCCGATTTTGCTGACCCTCCCTTTTCCTGGAGTCCAAAGTATTGACTCCAGAACGTGCCAGGTGGGGTACTCTCAGGCTCACGTTCTGCAGGCTCATGCTGGGCCCAGCCCCACAAGGACCAGCCTGCCCAGGGGTCTCTCTGTAGCACAGCTCAAGTTCTTAATGATCATCCTCAAGTTCACCCTCGCAATGAGGCCAGGCATTCCCATCTCCACTTTGCAGAGGAAAAAAGCAAGACCTGAGGTGTATGACCCTCCACAGTCACATAGACAGTAAGGTCCAGGCATGAAATTCAAACCAATGGCCTGAGCAACTCCCTTCCTGGAGGTGTAAGCCAGAGGCTGGCATTACCCACAGTAGAGGAAATTGGGACAACTGTCCATGATGCCACGGGCTCTAAGGCCAGAGATGTATCCCTAAAGACCTCTTTCAGGCACCAGATGAGGTCAAGGAGTGCAGCAAGGCTCAGCCATAGCACCCACTAGACTTGCCTCCCACAGGATGACTTTGACCCTTGACAGCTTTCTGTCCACCATTGACCCAGGCTATCAACCCACCCATGTGCCTGTGACTGTGTGCTCATGACACAGGGGCTGTGTTCTGTGTAACTGGGGAGTGGCAGGGGCCAGCGGTGGGAGGGTCAATCGTACCTTGCAAAGCAGTGCTCTCAGCTCCTGCCAGCTGCATGGGGCCCGCAGCTGCCCAGTCCTTGGAGCAGGACAGCCTGGGTCTGTGGCCTCACATCCGCCCTCCCAACTATGGCTTTGGGGCCTGGGCATAGAATCAGGGTCTCTGGGTCTGGTCTGGCTCAGAACTAACCTCAGGGGGCCCCAGAACCCCTTCTCTTCTGGCCACAATAGCTACCTCTGTGAAATGGGCTTTGGCCTTGGTCTCTAGGAGCCCACTAGCTGTGGCACCCTGCACAGCAGCAGAATACCGATGGGAGAGCCCCCAAACCACAGACCCCAAGTTCCTCAAAATGCCTGGCATCTATAGGTGCCCAGCCCTGACGTGCCAAGAACTGGCCACCACAGTGCCTACTTCAGCCCATCCTCTGCGGCCACCAGCCTGCTCCTTGTCTCTCTCTTATCTTGGCCTGGGCCTCAGTGCTTCTCTCACTTCTGGTCCCTCATACTCTTCTCTCTTTCTTTCTGTCTTCAGTCTTTGCCTTCTCTCCCTGTTTCTCTTTTCTTCTCTGCCAGTCCCTGTTTTCCTTTTATCAGTATCTGCTTCCTTTCTGACATTCTGTTTGTCTGTCTAACTGTCCCCATAACCACCCATGTGCAGAATTCGCTGGACCCAGATTGGTGATGGTCATGGCCAACTCTTGGGAAGGCCCTCGGCGCCGGGACACCACTTTCCTGGAACAGTGGTGGGCCAGCCTGTGTGGGCGCCTCTGCTTCAGGGACTCAGAAAATGTCTCCTGAGAGCCTGCTTAGGCTGGGCCTCACATCTCCTGGGGCCCTGTGGGGTGAGCATCACTGCACCTGGCAGGGGTCCGCACTGAGCACAGCTTCCCTCAGGGAAGCTCAAGTGGCGCCTGTCCTGCCCTGCAGGCCTCACTGGTCCCACTGCCTTTCACAGTACTTTGCAGACCTACATGGTCAGGGGCTTGGGGAGGGCTCTGCTCAAGAAGGTTCTCGGGAAACCAGAGGACCCAATGTGCCATGTTTTACAACATCCCCTCCCCACCCCATTTGACTCCTGACTCTTGCTGTTAGGGAGAGGCTCAGTGCGTTGACCAGGATTCTGCCTCTAGGTAGACCGTCCAGGAGCTGAGAGTCATTGCCACCTCGCCTCCAGCCCAGGCCTGGCTGGGTAAGGTGCTGTCCTCAAGCTCAGACAACTTTGCAGAGTGTATACATCTTGGAGAGAGAACGTTCAAGGACCCTTTGTGCACAGGTACTGTACCCCACTGGGAAGCAGGGGCTCCACTGGACCATGGGCTGGGCGCTCAGACTTTAGTTACCTGCACCCATAAGGGCAAACCAGGGTGAGCCAAATAGGGGCAGCCTGAATGCTGGGTTCTGTCCAGGGCCTGCAGCTATGGAGAGGGGGTGCTGTGTCTTGGAGTACCCTGCCAGCTCAGGGTGTGTCCTCAAGCTTCATCAGAATCTTCCTTAAATGCAGGCTCAGCACAAAGGGGCAGAGTGGGGTCAGGTCCTCAGATTTTTTAAGAAGTTGAGGTGGGGCAGCTGAGGGGTCCTGCTGGTGGGGGCAATGCAGAGGTTAATGCTCCCAAATCCGTGGCCCCAGAGCTGCAGCGCAGGAAACATTTTTAAGGAGCCTCAGTAGAGCTTGTTCACTTCTAGCTCCTAAGGGTTGTTAACTATTGCAAGGGCAGGAACAGCTCCCAGGGGGATTCTGGAAAATGAAAGACCCCACTCTCCCGGAGCTGACCACACCCATACTGGGTCAGGGCATACTAGGCCCACTGAGCTCCCTCTGGGGCACCCGCCTCAAGACAGCCCTGGGGCTGTGCTCTTCCTTCTGCAGAGAGCCCCACCCAGGTAGGGCCTTCCCCTCCCCTCCCCCTACTCTGGACCCCAGCCCTCCTGCCCCCTTGCCTGCCATCCCCTAGGTCTGGGACACTCAGAGAGCCGGTCAACACCGGCTGTGGGCTGTCAGAAGGTAGCCCCCCCCTCCCCCCTTCCTGACCCTTTTGCTTCCTGCTGCCCTGAGATCAAAGGGTGTCTCCTGGGTGGCAGATCTTGTCATCAGCCTTAATGGAAGCTCTCTCTATTAGTCTAGGGGCTGGAAGGAGAGGCAGCCAGGAGGGAGGTGGGAACATGAGATCTGGGCTCCAGAGTGGAGGGAGAGTGCAGGAAGGCTCATTCCCACCTCAGGTCTGGCACGGGATTTGGTAGGGCTTGTGCTGTGGGCCTGTATGCGACCCTGCCCCTCCCTGGGCCCCTCCCACATGTCTCAGAGCCCTCCTATGTGGAGGTGACATGGGTGACAGAATAGGGGGTTGACACCTGGGCTCCAAATATGTCCTGCTTCTCCTTTCCATAACCCTCAAAAGAGCGACCATGCCCCACAGTGTCCCTCATGAATGTTTGAGGAGCATGGGTATAACTGAGAGCCCAGGCCTGGGCCTGCATCCTCTCTGACCTGAGGCCTGTGGTCCCACCTTCCTTAACTACTCTCCCTTATGATGAATGCAGCTCCAGGCCTATGAATCTAGAGAGCCACTGTGCTTGCCCAAGTCCCTTGAAAGCCTGTAAGATACACAAGCACATGGAATGACAAGTCTCCCAGGGAGTGGAACCCAGGCCAGGTAGCAGAGAGATGTCTGGTTCATGCCTCAAGGGTCCCCAGTCTGGCCTGGACCAGCTGGCTATGTGGCTTGAGCAGGCCACCCTCCCTGGGAGTCATTCTCCTTGCCAGGGCATGAGGGTCTTGGCATGACCCCATCCTCTGGACACTGTGTTGGCCCAGGGGGGCCTGAAGCCCTTTTCTTTGATTCCTTCCCTCTGGGCAGGGAGGTTCGTGTCTGTCAGCTCCTAGCACTTTGCTGCCCCTAGCCAGATCCTTTTCATAATTCAGTTTAATGAAATATGGCGACTCTTTTATTGACAATGCTCCTATCAGGAGACTGGTGAGAGTGATGACTATCTGCACCTTCCTCACATTGCTGGGCCAGGGGCTGGCATCCCATTTTCACAGACCCCTGGGGCACCCCCAAGGACGAGGTGTTGACAGAAGCCTGGGTGATTATCTCGGTGGGCCTCCTTTCATTTCCTGGGAGTGGGGTTGGGGCAGGGCAGCCTCTGGCCTCTGGTTTCCCAGAGTCCAGAAATCCTGAACCCCTGCACTGGGCTGGCTAGCAGCTCGGGTCCAGGGGTGAGTGTGGGAGCTGTGCCCTGGCACTGAGGGCCAGGCTGAGCTGAGAGGCTGGAGAGCCAGAGGGCCTGTGCATGGTGGTGAGGCAGCTGCTATTCAGAACTTTGCTGTGGAGTGGAGAACATGGGCTCCAGTCAGCCATTTAAGCAAGGCCGCATGTCTCTGCCACACAGGGCAGGTGCTGGAGCCTTGGACCTCCTTCCTACATCCCCCTCACGCTGTTGCCTGTTCTGGGCCACAGCGTAAGCCCCATGTGTTTTTGGGGGGCCAATATCACTTCCTCTGAAATACCAGCTCAGAAATACCCACTTGAGAACTTAACTCCCAAACTGAACACCCCTGGACAGACCAAAGATTTTTAATGACCCCTTGTCACCTCTGGGCAGAGTTAAGCCCAGTGGGACTCCCACTAGGTTGGTAGATACACACAAGTCCATGATAAAAAGAACACCGTTCAATGGCCATATCGCCTCCTGTGTTAGCCAGCCTAGACCTGGCTTGTGGGAAAACATCTGCTAGTGGAGGGTTGGGTGTCTCCATGGGGTCCACACTGCAGCACCACAGACCTCTCTCTGGCCTACATGGGATGTGTACCTAGAGATGTCCATGCCCATCCAGCCTGGCGGCCGTTCCAAAGAGATAAACAAACAGCAGACAAGGGGCTGCTGAGGGTCTTGAGCTGGCCAGGGATCCCTAGAACTGCCCACGTCTTCCCACCAGGAAGTAACCCCTCACCTTGTCTCTGTCACAACAGGTCCAGGAACAAGGCAGTTGTAACTGTGGGAAATGTTGATCAGAAGCATGATAGAGCCGGCACCACTCTGCAGGCCACATGGAGAGTTCTGGACGGAATAAAGTCTACAGGCCAATATACCTGTGACAGCTCCCCTCCCACACCAGGTAAGATCTGCCTGGTGTGCCACCCACTCATGGGGACAGTCTGTGACACATGTCATCTGAGCTCTCTCAAGGTGGGGGTGAAGTTCAGTGGCTAAAAGAATGGCTGATGGAGGCAACCAAGTGGAAGCTGGAGGGGTGGCAGAGAGGGGTTAGTGCAGTCCTGGGAAAGAGCGGGTCAGGTGAGATGGGTCAGAACAGGTCATGGCAGGCTGTGGCCACCACTCCCAGAGAGCAGAGCTCAGAGCCAGTCCGCATCCATCTGGCTCTGCGCTACCAGCTGGGAGTAGCTGTGCTCCGCTTCACAGATTGTGTGGCTCAGGTGGCCTCAGACAAGGCCATGCCCATGAGCTGTGGCCTGGGGCGGAAGGGAGGATGATCCTCCTCGCACAAAGCGTTCGGGGCAGCAGCTCAGCCTCAGCCCAGCTAGGCCTACCCGAGGTGTGATCGACCTGCCCCGCTGAGCTAATGGGACCCTCTGGGCATTGGGTTCAGAGGCGGGGTTGCCTGTAAGCAAGAATCGCGGGTGCTTCATCAGCAGGCTGCCTCATGCAATATGTAACAGCACATTAACCTGCACTCCAGGATGGAACCAGCATGGCGGAATCTGCTGGTACTTGGAGGCAGAGGCACAAAAATGGGCCTGGATGGTTCCATCATAGCATGCCAGGCTGGGGACAGGGGGTCTGGACCCACACGCCCTCTGCTTGCTGCCCTCCCTTTGCTTCCATCTGTGGAGTTTCCACTCACACCAGCATTACTCCAACCTGCCCCGTGGAGGGCATTGGTAACCACACGCAGCTCCCCCTCCCACTGAGCCCACATGAGTCCTCAGGAGCATTCTCAACACAGTGCTTCGGGCAGCCACACCAGGCTACCTGAGCAGACAAGGCCGAAGCTATTCTGACACTTCCAGCTCTGACCCCCGTAATTCCAGGAGGATCCTGATAGTCCCTGCACCTACATCTGCTACCTGCTACCCTCTCTGGACATTCACAAAGTCTGCACTAACACCTTCTTGGCACCTGGGGAAACTGGATCCAGAAAAGTCTGTATTTAAGGCACAGGGCAGGCAATTTGATCCTATTTTATATGCCAGGAGACTGAGACCCAGAGAGAGCCCAGCATTGTAGCAATCTGCCCAGATACCCATGGTGGGAGTCCAGACTTGGAGGCAGCTTCCTGACCTGATTTCAGATTTCCTATATAGGTTCCCAGCATCCCCTTTCCTCAGGCCTGGAGGTGACACCTCCACTGCTTTTACCCTTAGTGATGGAGATGTCTCTGCCAACAGCTGTTGCTTCTCGGGCCTGGGCATCCCCTGCCTTCTGCCTCATGGGCCATCTTGTGCCAGAGTATGAGATGTGGAAGGACACATCCCTCTGGAGGCCACCAGACTAGGAGTTGGGGGAATGGATTGGTGTTCCAGCTCTGCTGTTTGCCAACTAAGGGAAGATAGGGAGCCATTTTGCCCTTTGGAATCTCAGTTGCATTGTCTGTAAACGGCACTGATAGTGTGGGGGTACACCTGCTGTGTGAATCCACTTTAGTGTATGTTTTAGATGTCCAGGGTCCTGGCAATGGGTAGAGTCAACACCTAGAAAGTTCACATCCTCTCCTCTTCAAAGCCACTTTGTGAACCAGGAGGAGGACTCAAGTATTCAAAGGAAGATCCTTTGCCATCAGCTCAGGAGGCAGCAGGAGGTTGATCCAAGTTCAGATCTCAACTCTGCCCCCAGGTGCTACATTGCAGTCATCAGTTGGGTTTCCTGTTGCAGACCTGTTCTTCCTGGTCTGTAAAAAGGACACAACGGGGTCCATTTCAGCAATGCTGTGTCTTGTTGATCCTGGAAATCCTCTCCACACACACATCCACAAACACAAACAGCTTAGAAAAACTGGGAAGAATATAACAAACAACATTTAAATGCATGGCTGAGGTTTTAAGAAAATGAGGGACATTTCCAGGGAAAGAAATGAAGAGAGAGCCCCATTCACTTACCTGATGTTGCACTGACCAAGAGGGAGGCAGGGGGATGGCTTGGGGAAAGACTGAGGCTTGAATATACTCACAAAAAGACTGACTACACTGTGTGATCTTAGCATCCAGCTACCTGGACCTTTCTTAAAGGGCTACCATGAAATAAAGCAACCAGCCAGTTAAAACTTCACAAAAATCTTTAGAAACTGTTAAAACTATATCACCCAATAATTGCATACTTTATTATCATCAAAGAAACAAATGTTTCTTAATTTGGCAAATTTTGTAAATTGATCATCTGACAAGTTCTGTCTTCAGCAAATTGATTTTTTGAAAAATAGACTTTTGGCAAATTGGCTTTCAGTGAATTGGCACTTTGGTGAACACGTCAGCCTGCTTCTAGTTTTAAAGGTCCTCAGAAGAGAGAGTCAAAGGCTTGGGCCCATGAGAGGCAGAGAGTAGGAACTGAGACCTAGAGAGTAGGAAAATTCCAGGAAGAGATGACTTCACTGCTAAATTCCACCAAATATTTAGAGAAGAATTAACATTAGTTCTTTTCAGACTCAGAAGAGGAGATAATACATACTGACTCTTTCTGTGAGGCTAGCATTATCCTAATAACAAAACCAGATAAAGACATCATGAGATGGCAATGAGAAAAAATGAAATCTGGCCTTGCGTAGCAACATGGATGGAACTTGAGGGTGTTATGCTGAGTGAAATAAGTCAGGCGGAGAAGGACAAATATCATATGTTTGCACGTATAGGAGGATTAGGAGGAACTTAACGGAGGACAATGGGGGAGAAGAAGGGAGGAAATAGTGGGGGAAAGGGGTAGAGGCAAACCATGAGAGACTCTTGAATGCTGACAAAAACTGAGGACTGATGGATTTTGGGGGGAGGGGGGATGGGCACGGAGAGGGGCACTTGTGGGGATGAGCACTGGGTGTTATATGGAAACCAACTTGACAATAAACTATTTGTAAAAAAAAAAAAAAAAAGATCATGAGAAAAGAAATTACAGGCCAATATTCTCTATGAATATAGATATAAATATCCTCAACAAGGGGCACCTGGGTGGCTCATTCGGTTAAGCATCCGACTTCGGCTCAGGTCATGATCTCATGGCTGATGAATTTGAGCCCCATGTGGGGCTCTGTGCTGAGAGTTTAGAGCCTGAAGCCTGCTTTGGATCCTGTGTCTCACTCTCTCTGTGCCCCTCCCTCACTTGTGCTCTGTCTCTCAAAAATAAATAAACATTAAAAAAATCCTCAGTAAAATATTAGCCAACCAATTTGAGCAGCATATTAAAAGGATTATATACCATGACAAGTGAGATTTATGCCAGGAATGCAAAGATAGCTCAATATAATAAATCAATCAGCATAATACAGCATATTAGTAGAATGAAGGGGGAAACACCCAACATAATCATCTCAATTAACACAGAAAAGGCATTTGACAAAATACAATACTCTGTAACAATAGAAACACTCAGAAAACTAGGAATAGGAAGAAGCTTCTTCAACATGATAAAGGGCATTTATAACAAACCCACAGGTAACATAGCCGATGGTGAAAGACCAGAAGCTTTCCTCCTAAGATTAGGAATCAAAGATGCCCACTTTTACCACTGGCATTCAACATTGTACTGGAGTGATTAGTCACTGGGGTGATTAGCCAGAGTGATTAGACAAGAAAAAGAAACAAAGACATCCAAATTGGAAGGGAAGAAGTAAAACTATCTCTATTTACAGATGGCATGATCTTATGTATAGAAAATCCTAAGGAATCCACAAGAAAACTACTAAAACTGACACATGAGTTCAGCAAGGTTGCAGGATACAAGATCAATAAACAGAGGTCAGTTGTATTTGTATTCTTGCAATGAACACTTAGAAGATGAGAGTAAGAAAACATCCAATTTATAATAGCATCAAAAAAGAATAAATTATTTAGGAATAAATTTAACAAAGGATGTATAAGACTTGTTCCCTGAAAACTCTAAACCATTGTTGAAAAAAATTAAAGACCTAAAGAAATGAAAAAATACTTCATTTCATGGGCAGGAAGACCTAATACTGTTAAGATGTCATTACTACCCAAACAGCACCCAGATGCAACACAACCCTATTAAAATTCCAAGAGCCTTGTTTGCAGAAATGGAAAAGCAGATACTCAAATTCATATGGAATTGCAAGAGGCCCTTAATATACAAAGCAATGTTGAAAAAGAAAAAAAAATCAAAGGCTCACACTTCATTGTATCAAAACTCATTGCAAAACTATAATAGTCAAAACAGTGAAGAGTTAGCATAAGGATAGACACACAAACCAATGGAATAAAATTAAGAGTACAGTTTATGGCCAACTGATTTCAGCAGAGGTGCTAAGCCCATTCAATGGGGAAAGAATAGCCTCTGACAAATGGTGCTGGGACAACTGAATATATACATGCAAAAGAATGAAATTGGATTCTTACCTCACACTATATACAAAAAATTAACTCAAAATGAATCAACAACCCAAATATAAGAGCTAAAACCATGAGTCTAGAAGAAAGTATATAAGTAAATCTCATTACCTTAGAAATGGCAATGGATTCTTAGTTATGACATCAAAAGCCTGAGTACCACCACCACCACCAACAAAAACAGATACCTTAACTTTATCAAATTTAAATGTTTTGTGCATCAAAGGATGTTATCAGGAAAGTGAAAAGACAGCCTACAGATGGAAGAAAATATTTGCAAATCATATATCTGATAAGAGTTTAATATCCAGGGGCACCTGGGTGGCTAAGTCGGTTAAGCATCCACTTCAGCTCAGGTTATGATCTCACAGTGTGTGGGTTCGAGCCCCACATCAGGCTTTATGCTGACAGCTAGCTCAGAGCCTGGAGCCTGATTCTGTGTTTCTCTTTCTCTCAGGCCCTCCCTTGCTCACACTGTCTCTCTCTCAGAAATAAATAAAACATTAAAAAAATTTTTTTAAAGAGTTTAATATCCAGAATGTAAAAAAGAACTTCTAAAACTCAACAACAAAAAAACAACCAACCAATGTAAAAGTGAACAAAGGACTTGAACAAATGTTTCTCTGAAGAAGCCATACAGATGCCAATAAGCACACGAAAAGATGCCAAGCATCAATAATCATTAGGGAAATTAAGTAAAAACTTCAATTAGTTACCACTTCACACCTACTAGGTTAGCTATAATTAAAAGCAAACAAACAAAAAATGGAAAATAACTGTTGGCAAGGATGTGGAGAAATTGGAATCCACTTACATTGCCTGTGGGAATGTAATATGGTACAATGTCTGGATAAGAATTACCATATGACCCAGCAATTTCACTCCTACATATATACTCAAAAGAATAGAAAACAGGAACTCAAATGTTTGTATGCCAGTGTTCATAGCAGCATTATTTGCAAGAATCGAAAGTGGAAACAATCCACTTGTCCATCAACAGATGAATGGATAAACAAAATGTGATGAATACATACCACTGAATAGTATTTAGCCTTACAAAGGAATGACATTGTGGTATATGCTATTACATGGATCAACCTTCAAAATATTATGCTAAGCGAAATAAGCCAGACATACAAGGGCCAGTATGGTATGATTCCATTATATGAGATATCTAAAATAGGCAAATTTATGGAGACAGAGAAAATTAGAGTTTATCAAAAGTTGGAGTTGGGGTATGGAGAGTTATTGCTTAATTGCCATAGAGTTTCTATTTAGGATGATGAAAAAGTTTTGGAAATAAATAGTGGTGAGTTTTGCACAACATTGTGAGTGAAATTAATGCCACAAAACTGTACACTTAAAAATGGCTAAAGTGGCAACTTCATGTTGTAAATATTCTATTACAATAAAAAAATTTTAAGGGAACAGTGGTGAGTCAACAAGTTGGTAAATGTGTGAGGAGATCCAATAAAGCATTGACAGTTCAAAGAAACACAATAATGATTAAAGTAATAGAGATAGAAAATATGGCTTCTGCGTTTGTTTCCTGTGGCGGCTGTTACAAGTTACAGTGAATTATAACAATGGAAATGTATTCTCCTATAGAGAAGACAGAAACCAAGGTGTCAAGAAAGCAGGGCCATGCTCCCTCCTAAGGCTTTAGGGGAGAATCCTTCCCTGCTTCTTTCAGCTTCTGGTGCTTGCAAGGGCTTGTGTCTCAGCACTGCAATGTCTGCCTCTGTCTTCACAAGGCTTTCTCTTCCATAGGTCTTTGTCAAAACGCCCTCTGCCTCTCTGACATAAGGGTACATGTGATTACATTTCAGGCCCACCTGGATAACCCAGGATAAGCCCCTCCTCTCAAGACTGTTAATTTAATCACATCTTTGGGGGAGCCAGCTATCAGCTTACCTCAACTTCCAAATATCAGGAAGAGGAAAAGGAAATACAGAAAACTCAGTCTCTCAAGCAGAGGTTAGGAAAGCAGAGGGAAAACGGAGGTCTAGAAAAATCCAGGACAAAAATTAAGTGGTGGAAATAAATTCTCATATTTCAATTAAAACAATAACCACAAACGTACTGAACAGCAACTGTCAGATTGGACACAGAAGCAAAATCTAGCCACAGGCTGCTTACAAACTTCACACTGGAGCACAGGACGTGAGAAGATGGAGGGGTTCCTGCCACATAAATACTAATTGTGGCTGTGTTCATCTGCAGGCAGCATGGACGTAAAGGCATCAAGTGTCACTGGAGACAAAGAAGGCCATTTCTAGAGAGAGGACCAAATAGAGAAAGCGTAGCCTGCTTGAATGCATTGAACCCTCGCTCTTGTGAGGCCACATAAGTCAGAGCATGTGACCCGGATTTATGAAGAAAAAGGCGTTTTCCTAAAGGTTGTGGGGTTGTGTTCAGAATCAGCCAAATCCAGCTTGGCTCCCGGAGAACAGACCAACCTTGTCCTGGGTGGAGCCGCCTCAACAGCCCAGGGGCAGCCCAGTAATTAAGCATGCCCTAACTCTCCAAGCCTCAAACTTCCCAGATCACCTTCATGGAGAGTGTGGATGGAGGGGGAAAGGAACCCAAGTACATTGAATGCTGTCATTGCTGAGGATGACTCTAGGTAGGAAACAAAGTTGATTTACAGCCAATGGTGACAGAGCTACTGTGTGACAAGGCAGAAATGGAGAAAGAAGGGCCGACTCCCGGGATCCCATGTGAGGCAGTGGCCAGAGCAGAGCCTGGCTGGTCTTGATGTCAGGAGCACAGTGGGCTTCTGCTTCTTTCCCTCAGGGCCTTATCTGAGGGACAGGCGTGGATGTGCTGATCCCTGAGGCCTGGAGAGGGTGAACTGTGTATGAGGTGGAGTCTCCCTGTGAGTGGCCCAAGGCCAGCCCTTTCCCTGCCACGGATGCTCCTTCTTGATCCCAGAAGCCTCTCTCTCTTGGTTCTCAGCCTACAGAGACCCTGTCAACAGATTGAGCAGAAATCAGAATCTACCCTTGAGGACCTCACAGGCCATCCTGTGGGCCGGAAGTCTTCTCAAGGCTGTTTTAGACGATAATCTCTCTCCAAGCTCACCAGCACTCTCCCTGCACCACCCCTCCATCACACACACAGACACACACACACACATGTGCGCACACACACATCATGACTTTGGACTCAGTTCCACAAATCTCAGCATGTATTTCAGTATTATAAGAGCTTGTATTGATTTTTGGATGAAGCCATTTTTAAACTGCATGTGAAGACCATTCTGTCTGGAATCTTATGCCAAGTCTAGGGGTCTCCATGTAAGGGCCATTTCACCAGGGAATGGGGAGCTTTGCCCCTTTCAAAGCCACCCAGCATCCTTATGTCTTTCCTGGACACCCCCTCCCAAGGCCAGCCCCTGATTGGTTCCTGGAGAGATGTGGTTCTCTCTTGGAAGGAGAGGGGCTTCTTCATCACCCTTAATGCCTCCCACTCAGCCTCAACACTATACTGCACATCTAGGATTGCTCCGGGGACCCTAGGTTGGCAGGCCACTCAGCTTCAGAAACAGCTACAGGCCACAGGAGCGGGGGAAGCAGCACAGCCCCCTAGCAGGAGACAGGTGGCTGGGTGGCCTGGGGCTGGGAGCCAGATGGCCTGGGTTGTGATCCTGACTGGCAGCAGGCCCTCTCAGAGTCCCAGTGCCCTAGTCTGTACACTACATGGGTCACTGGCTATGGGCCATACGCTCATGTACAGAAGATGAAGGAGGCTCAGAGTGTGAAGGGCATGCCCAGGGGACATGCTCCTAAGTGGTATCATCCGCATCCAGGCCACACAGCCTAAGCTTGTCCCAGAGCAGGGTGTGTGAATGGAAGCTGGGGCACACTTGGGGCTCCTGGGCCTGGAGTCTCAGAGCCTGTGAGAGTTAAGATTTATGTGTCATCTTGACTAGGTGCCCAGATAATTGGTCAAACAGTATTCTGAGTGTTTTCATAGGGGTATTTTTGGATGATATTAACACTGGAATCTATAGACTGAGGAAAGCAGATTTTCTTCCCTAATGTGGGTGAGCCTCAACCAATCAATGGAAGGCCTGCATACAACAAAAGGCTGACACTACTAGGAGCAGAAGGGAACTCCTCCTGCCTGACTATAGGAGCTGGGGCATTGGTCTTTTCTGGCCTTCAGACTCAAACTGAAATATTGAGTTGGCCTTCAGACTAGAACTTATACCATCAGCTTTTCTGGATCTCCAGCTTTCCGGCTGTAGATCTTGGGACTTTTCATTCTCCATAATAATGTGAGCCAATTTCTTACATTGAGAGAGAGAGAGAGAGAAGAGAATATCCTATCAATCCTGTTTCTCTAGAGAACCCTGACTTATACATAAGGGTGAAGTGTGGCCCTGGGGTCACTGTGTCCAGGAAGGATCCACTCCTCCTATGCTTTCAGGCAGGGCTCTTCCTGGAGAGCAGGACCACACTGCTGCCCCAGCCAGAGCTTTCTCAGGCTGAGATCAGCAGCCATGGACTCAGGAAACCCACCCTGAGGTCTGTACTGCTATGAGGAGAAGCAGCATGGACTGTGAAAATCACTGGGTTGAAGTGTATGCCTGATTCAGAAACTCAACCAGCTATGGCCTGGGACAAGCCACCTATCCTCTGTAAACCCCAGTCCCCTCCCTGTAAAATAATGACTTAAAAGCACTTGGCTTGGGGTGCCTGGGTGGCTCAGTTAGTTGAACACCTGGCCCTTAATTTCAGCTCAGGTCATGATCTCATAGTTTGTGAGTTCAAGCCCCACACTGGGCTCTGCACTGACAGTGCAATGCCTGGTTGGGATTCTGTCTCTCTGCCTCTCCCCCCTTCCCTCTCTCTGTCTCTTTCAAAATAAATAAACTTAGAATAAAAAAAAAAAAGATTCTCTCCCTCTCTGCCCCTCTTCCCTGCTTGTCTACTCTCTCTCTCTCAAATAAAAAAAAATTAAAAATTAAGTAAAAATAAAAGCACTTGGCCTTGCAGGATTTTAAATGCCCAGCCCAGTGCTTGGTACATAGGTGACATTGGATAAATATTAATTGGTGGCAGAAAAACTGGAGAACAGACAACTTACCACCATAAAAGGGTTGTGCCCTGTAGCTTAAGAGCCTAGTGCCCAGAACTGCATGCCCAGAGGCCCATGGCCTAGAAGACTTGCAACTGTCCACCAAATGCCTCTCATAGGCACTCTGTAGCGCTTGCCCCAGCAACAGTGCTCAGTACTCAACCCTCCTTAGACTGCCCTCCAGGCTGCGTGGCCCAATATGGAGCTGGGCCCAATAAGTACGTTCTCCATGACCAGCCCAGCTTGTAGCTCCAGACTGAAGTAGAGGTGTGGGGTTAAGGGTGGCAGCAGGAGCTTGAGTCCAGAGCCAGCCTGTGCCTCCTGGGCCACTGAGCTCTCATCTTGCTGATGCTCTGTATTCAGGGCATCACGTCCCTTTGGATAGGACAGCCATGGTGTATGGGGTGCAGACAAGAAAAAAGGCCTCTGGCCAGCCTGCAGAGCCATGGCCCTTTGTGTCCCCCATGTCTTGTGCACAGTCAGAAGCCATTACCTCCTTTCAGAAAGAGCTCTTTGAAGAGGGAGGCCTTTAGAAGGAGGAGTTTCCCAGCAGAGATTTCAAATCAGCCCCTGGTGTGGGATTTGGATCATTGATTTTATTGATAAACAGAGAACACAGCTTGACAAAAAACAAGGGAGGGCTATTATAAATACATGAAGATGGAGCGGAGCTTGTTTTCTGAAGGGAGCAGAGTTGTCAGACTTGTGCTGAGATGCACCTTGCTTTTTCTTGCCTGGGCCTGGGCTTTGCGTGGAGAGGCTGTGACACAGCACTGTGGGCATGACTTCCTCTGGCAGTCTCACCTTCCTTCCTGTGAGGGTCTCCAGGTCTGCTGCTGGGGTTCTGCCCCTGGGAGGCTTCTTCCCTGTGTAGGCAGCACCTGGCATAGGCTAAGGCATATTTTTAGTGCTAGAATGCAGTGAGGGGGAATGCCCTTAGGGAGTGCTTTCTGCAGGGCCCTGGCAGGAGAGGACATGCTGCAAAGGGGGCCTGAGGCCATGGGCCAGATTGATCCCATAAGGGCCAAGTGGAGATGGACATACGGGGGAAGGGACTGCCCAGCAGGAGCCAGGCCTTGGCAGAAGAGCACAGCCACTCATCCCAAAGCCAGTAAAGCACTGCAGCAGGATGCCTATCGTCCACTCTGGGATCGTGCCCACCTCCCAGGGTTGCATGAGGGCTTGAAGACATAATAGTGCTCTCCAGCCCAAGATGTGAGAGGACCCCCTGACTTTATATATTTTCCTTACTATGAGATGCTGTCACTGCTGGGAGGAGAAGGCCTTTCAGACTGACACTCTGCCTGGCCCCAGTAGGGAGGAGACACTCTACCTCAGGCTCTGTGTGAGGATGGGTGGGGGTGAGGCGTGGAGATGGCAAGTTCCAGGCCTGGTTGTCATCCTGAGAAAATTAACAAAATAAGCAATGGAATAGGGAACATTATCACTAACCTTACAGAAATACAAGGATTCGAAAGGAATAATATTAATAATTATATGTCAACAAATTATATGCCTAGATGACATAAACACATTCCTGTAGAGACAGAGACTACTGAAATGGAGTCAAGAATAAACAGAATGTCTGACTAGACCTCTAGCAAATAAACAACTTGATTATTACTCCAATTATTACCCAGAGAACTTCACTGGCGAATTATACCAAATATTTTTAAACGAATTACCACCAATCCTTCACATACTCTTCGAAAAAATAGAATACGAGGGAACACTTCCCAACTCATTCCATGAGGCCATTTCATGATTCCAAGACTTGATGAGGACACTACAATAAAAGAATACTACAGTCTAATATCCCTTATAAATATAGACACAAATATACTACAAATCCAGCAACATGTATTTTTTTAAAAAAGGAATATATACCATGAGCAAGCGAGATTTATCCAGGAATGTAAGGTTGGTGTAACACTCAAAAGTGAAGTGGTGTAAAACACCATATTAAATAGAATAAAGGGGGGGGATCCCACATAATTATCTCAATAGATGTAGAACAAGCATTTGATAAAATACAACATATTTTCATGTGACAAACAATCAATAGACTAGGAATAGAAGGGAACTTCTTCAATCCTCTGAAGGGCATTCATGAAAAGCCCACATCATACTTAATGGTAAAAGACTAGTGTTTTTCCAGTAAGATAAGGAACAAAACAAGGATGTTTGCTTTCACTACTTCTATTCAATATTGTACTGGAGGTTTGAGCCAGGACAATTAGATGAGAAAAAAAAGCCATTTAGATTGGAAAGGCATAAGTAAAATGATTTCTATTTGTAGGTGTTATAACATAATCTATAAAAAAATCTTAAGGAATTCATAAGAATGTAAATATTAAAACTGATACATGAGTTCAGCAAGTTTTCAAGATAGAAAATCAGTAGACAAAAATCCATTGTATTTCCATATGCTTGCAGTAAACAATTTGAAAATGAAGTTAAGAAAAATTCCATTTATAATAGCATTGGAAAGAATAAAATAGTAAGGAAATTTTTAAATAAAATATGTGCAAGACTTGTTCACTGAAAACCACAAAACATTGCTTCAAGACATTACAAAGGATCTAAATAAATGGAATGGCATCCCATGTTCATGGATTGGTAGACTCAATATTGCTAAGATGGCAACTGCCGACAAATTAATCTACAGATTTGATGCAATTCCAAATAAAATCCCAGATATTGTTTTTGTTTTGCTTTCGCTTTTTTGCAGAATTAATCTTAAATTTTATATAGAAGTTCAAGGAACCCAGAATAGAAAAAAAATAAAACACAAAAATTTGAGGGAAAAAAAGAGTAAAATTGGAGGACTCCCACTTCCTGATTCCAGAACTTACTACAAAGCTACAATAATCAAGAGACTATGGTACTGGCTAATAACAGACATATAGATCAATGGAATAAAATTGAGAGGCCAGAAATAAGCACATACATTTATAGTCAATTGATTTTCTACAATGGTGCCAAGACCATTCAATGAAGAAAGAGTAATCTTTTCAACAACTATTAAGAACAGGAATAATGTATATCTACATACAAATGAATGAATTTAGATCTCTACCTCATACCATGTACAAATTTAACTCAGTTGGATTATAGACCTAAATGTAAGACCTAAAACTATAAAATTCTTAGGAAAAAAACCACAAGAGTAAATGTTCGTGACCTTGAATTAGGCAATGTTTTTTTAAAATATGACATCTAAAGCACAAGTGACAAAAAGATAAATAGAATTTCTTGAAAATTATAATCTTTTGGACTTCAAAAGACGCTATCAAGAAAAAGAAAAGACAAAGATGGAATAAATGTTTGTAAATCATATATTTGATAAGGAACTGGAATCTGGACTATATATAAAGAACTCTGACAATAATAAAAAGACAAACCTAATTATTAAACGGGCAGAGGATCTGAATAGACATTTCTCCAAAGAATCCATACAAATGAATAATAAACATGGGAAAAGATACTTGACCTCATTAATTATCAGGGAAATAATCAAATCAAAACCACACTGAGATACATCTTCACACCTGCTAGGATGGCTAGAATCAAAAAGTCAAATAGCAGCAAATGTTAACAGAAATGTGGAGAAATCACAACCCTCACACAGTGGTTCAGCTGCTTTGGGAAACAGTCTGGCAGTTCCTCAGAAAGTTAATATACCTACTATAGGACCCAGCAATTCCACTCCTTATTATCTATCCGAAATAATTGAAATGTATTTCCACACAAAAAAGTACACAGATGTTCACTGGCAGTGTTATTCATAATAACCAAAAAGTGGAAACTACCCCAGTTTCCTTTAACTGATAAACAGGTAAACAAATCTGGTATATCCATATAGTGGAATATTATTTGGCCAGTAAAAAATGAAGTACTTGGGTGCCTAGATGGCTCAGTCAGTTAAGCATCCGAATTCAGCTCAGGTCATGATCTCATGGCTTGTGAGTTCAGGCCCCACGTCAGCACAGAGCCTGGAGTCTGCTTCAGATCCTGTGTCTCCCTCTCTCTCTGCCCCTCTTCTGCTTTCTCTCTCTCTCAAAAATAAATAAACGTTAAAATTTTTTTGAAAAGAATGAAGTACTGACACATCCTATAATATATATGGCTCTTGAAAACATGCTAAGTAAAAAAAAAAAAAAAGCCAGTCACAAGATTACATCTGTATGTTTCCTTTTATATGAATGTCCAGATAGACAATCTATAGAGACAGAAAGTAGGTTTAGTGCTTGGCAGGGACTGGGGAGTAAGGAGGGAATGGGGTGCACTGCTAATTTGGTTTGGTACTTATTTTGGGGGTGATTAAAAATGTTCTGAAATTAGATAGTGTTGGTGGTCGTACAGCTCTGTGAATGTACTAAAAACCACTAAGTCTATACACCCTTAAGGGGTGAATTCTATGATATGTGAATTATAGCTCAAAAAAGGACATTATTTTAAAATGCCATGTGTTTCAACAATTAGTTTAAAATTTCTCTGTGCTATAAAAAATATTTTTTTTTCTTGGAATCTGGCTAGAGACCAGTGGAAGTTGCTAGCCTCTGACTCATTGTTTCTCTTTTTCCCCTTGCTTGTTTAGGCCAGGTCACTGGTGACTTTCCCAAAAAAATCTCTTCAAAAACCTAGGAGTCTGGAGATCCCCAGCTGGGCCTCCCATTCTGCAGCCTTGGCAAGCCTCTGCTGTGTCCTTGAGTAGTGCCTGTCCCTGAGAACCATCACACCCAAGGTCCACTGAGCTAACCTGAGCATCAGGGGGCAAAGGAGTGAGGGCTCTGCCTGCCCTGGCTCTGCCTTTTAGTGCCTACTTCTCCTGTGAGCGGGGGACCCATCCTGCCTACCTCCCAGCTCTGACACACTCAGTCCATGGGCTTGTCACACCACAGACATCCTGGACTCCCGGGACTCACTTTTTAAAGCATCTGAGTATCCATGTTTCTCAGAAATCATTCTTAAAACTCCCCATTTCTCCCTAATGAATGCTCCCGGCATCTGCTGGTGGTCATGAAATGGGCCACATCACTGAAAGACCCATTTGTCAACTCTGTCCTGACAACATCACTGGGGCTGCAGGTAAGTGGATGCCTGGGGTCTAGGGTCTGGGATCTGGCCCAGCTCTGCTGAGGACTCCGAAGGGGACTTTCTCTGTGTATATCAGAAGGTATCTGAGTTCCAGTTTCCACAAAGGGAGATCCTGAGACAAGGATTTGCTTCAAGGCATCTTTCTGGGAGGTGTTTTTGGGAGGCACAGCCAGTGAGGCAACAGAGGAGGACGGCTTGGGATCCCGGAGAGCATCCAGGAACAGCAGGAAGCCTGGCTCCAGAGCCCAAGTGCATGACACGACTGTCCCCTTGTCCCTTGGTCAGTTAAACTCACGTGAAGATCTAAGATGTAGCAGTGAAAATCTCTAGCAGAGAGTCAGCGCTCTGGAAACAGCAGCTGCTATGATAATAGTTATAAGAACCCAAGTGAGGGGCGCCTGGGTGGCTTAGTCGGTTAAGCGTCCGACTTTCGCTTAGGTCATGATCTCACGGTTCGTGGGTTCGAGCCCCGCGTCAGGCTCTGTGCTGACTGCCAGCTCAGAGCCTGGAGCCTATTTCAGAGTCTGTGTCACCCTCTCTCTCTCTGACCCTCCCCTGCTCACGCTGTCTCTCTCTCTCTCTCCTAGAAATAAAAATAAAAAAAAAAAAAAAAAAAAAAGAACCCAAGTGAGAATTAAATAACACAGAGAGAGCCCAGTCCTGCATCGCCTCACAGGAAGGCTGATTTCTCTTCATTCGTACCTTCCTAACCACCTTCCCAGCCCAGTCCTGCCCAGCCCCAGCTTGCTGATCTATCTCCCAGAGGAAGTCCTGTGTGTGTGTGTGTGTGTGTGTGTGTGTGTGCGCGCGCGCGCGTGGCTGTGACTGGTGCCTCCTCCCATACCCCATACCCCAGCCTGCCCGGGACCCCTGCGAAGGACCTGAAGCAAGTGCACAGGGAGGCAGCCGTGTTCCATTTGGCCCCAGAGCTAATGGAGCCACTTCCATCACCACCGGCCTAGGCTTTAATCATCCACGCTTTCAAGTAGAAGGCTGTACTCCCCAGACACCAGACAGGCCATCATCTTCCAACTGGGGGTGCAGAGCAGGGCTGATGAGGAGACACGCTGGACCTTCCTTGCAGACAGTCCCCCTGAGGGGCCAAGATCACCTCTAGGCTGGGGGTGGGGCATGACAGTGTACAACAACCAGAGGCAGTGAAATCATTCGCTCCCCATGACCACAGCTCCCACAGACCCAGGTGGGGAGGGACGGTCCCCCACCTCCAGTTAGCTCTGGGATGTAAGGCTGGCAAGGCAGAAAGCCAGCCCTGAACTGGGACTGGCTACTCCATGGTTCCCCAAATACATCTTGGCCTCAGAGGCTTGTTCAAGTGAAACATTACATGGAGACCCAATGCATAAAATTGTCTAGTTGACATCAAAGGGCTGTTCCCTTTCTCCCCTGCACCCCCACTCCACTCCCAGGCTGTCCCTAAGAGAACACTGAATAGCACACTTGAGTGGTCCCCTGTCACGCTGCCCTACCTCCCTACAGTGACCACGACCTGGTGGACAGCCACCATCTCCCCGGACCACACCGGCCCTTCTCACAGCCTCCTCTCCGACCATTCCCTTCTCCCCCACATCCTCCCACCTGCCCTTTCCACCCGCCATGTCCCCCCAGCCCGGTGCAGAACGAGGCAGGGGAAGCCTGCAGTTTAAGGTTGTGAAGCTTCTTCCTTTCTTTGCCTTCCTTTTTTTCTCTGTGTTTTAATTTGATATTTAATGTTCTAAGTAAAAAATTTAAATGTTTGTTAGTATGAATTTTACCATTCATCTTTCTATGGTCCAATGCCGATTTTGAATGCAAATATAAGAGCATTTCATTCATATGCAGAATCAGCAAAATTTCTGTAACTTGTACGTGCCTTTTAATGATGTGAACATGTCACACAATGAACCCAACTGTTTCACTCTCACTCCTTGATACCAGGGCACGTTCTATCAACACTCTCCACCTCAGCTTACTGGTAAGATAGGAAGGAAAGTCACTCTCTTTTCCTCTCCTGTTGTCATCACGGCCCAGTGATTCTGGTTCTAACAGAAAGCAGGGCCTCTGTGGCTGAGCACCCTCCCCCCTCCCACACATAAGCACCTTATCCGGCGTCCACGTGACAAGCTCTGTGTCCTCACTGAATCCTAGCCCCACATAGTCCATCAGCACCCTGTGCTTATGAGACTTCCTGAAGGCGTATACTATCTCCCTGATCACCCATGCTCCCTCGGCCCAGGACAGCACTTAGAGACCACAAGTTCAAAGATAAAATTATTAAGACTTCCAGGATTGCTAGAGCCAAGCATTAAACCCAGCACAGGCCCTCCTGAGCCTGGGACCCTGTACCTCTGTGAGGTCACGCTTGTTCCCTGCTTGCTTTCTCCTTTGGCTGACTGAGTCTGATTTCACTGGGACTTTAAGGGACAACAGCCCTCCCAGTGACCCAGGGCCTCCTCTCTCAGGGGCTCCTACTGTCACCCAGGCTGCTGTTTATGGGTCTGGCTCTCCCACTAGAACACAAGCTCCCAGGGGCAAGGCCATGTTGGTCCAGCTGGCCACTGGCCCCAGTCCAGAGTCTGACACCGTCACTGAATAACTATTTGCTAAGTGAACATATCAACCACTCACTATTTGTTGAGCACCTATAACGAGCCAGGCATGAGATACAGACCCAAAAGCTTTTGCCCTCGGGGCCTTCCAGCCTCATTCCCACGTGGATAACTTCTAACTTCAGCCTCTGTGAGGTGAGTGGGGTCTGCAGGGTTGACCCATGTTGCTGACGTACAGGCTGAGGCCAAACAGGTAAGACTGCAGCAGCCTGGGAGCCAGGAGCAGAGCCTGGAAATGTGACAGCTGCTCTGGATCCGGGCCCACAGAAGCCTGGGAATGAGAAGGGCTGGGCCGGCCCTTGGCCTGGGTGACACTCTCTCCCAGCCCTCCCCTGCTGCCCTGGAGCCCCTGTGGTGGGGAGAGGCAGCCTGTCCCCAGAAGGAGGCCTCCCTGACTTGGAGCTGACCTGCTTGTCCGCATAATCGATTTTCAATTGACCTCCACCTTCCACTTTACACTTCAGAGCCTCTGCGGCCTGAAACCTCTCTGAACAAACCTTCACACCTTGGGAAGACCAGCTGGGTACCCCGGTCAGGTCGGGTCAGGTCAGGTCGCAGGGTACCCTCACCTCCCCAGGGGCATCCTCAGGTCTTTAGCCACCAACACTCAGACTACAACTTCCTTCCTTCCTTTTTTAACTTTTTATTTTGAAAATCTCAAATCTGCAGAGAAGTTGAGAGAGTACATGAATTCACATATACCCTTAAATGCAACAACTGGTGACAAGGTTAAGTGTCAAGGTAAGTCCTCTTGCAGGAGCACCACACAATGATCGAAGCCAGGAAATTTAACAGTGGTGCAACTCTGCTGTCTAATAGTCCATATTCAAACTTTACCCATTGTCCTGACACTGCCCTTTATAGCATGGGTGAGCTTTTTTTTTTTTAATGTTTTGTTTTTGTTTTTATTTATTTCTAGGAGAGAGAGAGACAGTGTGAGCAGGGGAAGGTCAGAGAGAGAGGGAGTCACAGACTGAAACAGGCTCCAGACTCTGAGCTGGTAGTCAGCACAGAGCCCGACGTGTGGCTGGAACCCATGAACCGCGAGATCATGACCTAAGCGAAAGCCGGACGCTTAACCGACTAAGCCACCCAGGCGCCCCATAGCATGGGTGAGTTTTCTTAATAGAGGATCCAGCTCCAGATCCCACATTTCATTTACTTCTCAGGTCTCTTCATTAAGGACCTTTTCAGAGAAAGGAGAGAATCACAGCCCTGTCATTCTGCCAGATGTCTTTCTCTGTTCTCATCCCCATGCTTCCCAGGCATGTGCATGTATACGCACACACACACACACACACACACACGCACACACACATCCACTGGTCCAGGGTGGGGTCTTGAGGTCTGTACATCAGGCCCTGTGTCTGCCACCTTCTCACACCTATTACCCCATCAGGCAACTAAGTCTCCACTCATGTCTGCATTACAGACATGAGTCCTTATGGTAGATGTGCTGTGTTTTGTTTATAGATTCTTCCAGAGAAGGAGGGATATCCCTGACTTCCATGATTCCTTGAAATCATAAGGCCTACTGAGTCTGGGTCAAGGGATCCTCTGAGTGGCCTCCCTCTGGGTCACGGCCGTCATCTCTGCCGTGGGTATTCTCCCTCAGGCCAGCCTTGTTTAGGGCCAGCTGGCATGTGGTATGGGAGTTGACCCTGCCTCCAGAGACATCACCAATACAGAAGGAATGGGTCTGGGGCATGTAGCAGTAACCCTGACTTAGCAGGAGGCTTCAGCCTTGGGTAAGGCATTTGAATCTAGAAAATCTGTGACTCTTAGCTCCATGAGACCTCGGGCAGGTTCCCTAGCCTATCAAAGCCTCAACTGTCCCCATCTAGAAAATGGAAAGAATAATATCTATCACGTGAAGATTAAATAGGACTCATCCTCAAAATAATTTTTCCTGTCATTCTGGAAATGTATTAGGTGCTCAGAAAAACTTGGCTACCACCATTATCATTCTCCCTTCCTTCCTTTCTGAGAACACAGAACCCAGAATAGGCATGCTGTCGGCAGGGCACTCAGGCACTTTGTGCATCTGCACTGCTTTCTCCTTTGCATCAAATGAGGCCAGGAGCCAACTCCTGTACCAGCAGAAGGGTTTCTTGCGAGGTTCCCAGGCCCTGCGAGCACTATACCCCCTCGGCAGAATTCCCCTGCTGCCCATGTGCAGCCACACATGAAAGGACCAGGAGAGGGTCTGAGCCCCAGCCCCACGTGCTCAGTAGCCTCAGGGCACAGGGTCTAGCCTGGCAAACAGCAGCATGAAGCCCAAGCCCCTACCCTTGGCATCTAGGAGAGGCTTCCTCTGGACACCACCTTCCTTGGCAGTGGAAAGGACAGGAGAGGTGCCTGTTAGGGGCGTGGTCCAACCCAGTGACACTGCCCAGTGCAAGTCTCAAGCCCTATGGGCTGCACACATCCCCTGCAGAGATAGTAAGGGGCACCAGTCCATTCACAGTGATGTGCTCACGGTGACCTGTTGGGTCAACTGGTGAGGCCAGGCCTCACTACCTCCAGAGGAATCAGATGTGCACACTTGGATTTTCACACCGAGACCAAACCCAGACCCCATCACTCTGGCCCCTGGGGCAGCCTTTCTGTGCTGTCTTCCCTGTGTGACAAGTCTGTGCCCCACCCAGGGTCAGTCACATCACTGACACTTGGGGATTCTGGGGCCACCTTGCTTCACTCTTCCCAGGCCTTTCTTGATCACAACCCAGATAGTCACCAGGTTACATCCAAGCCTACAGAAGACTGGAATGTGGCTCTTCACTCGGATTTTGCAAACAATCGGCATTTACTAATAGAGGAGCTGCTGGCATTCAGCTGCCCTGTTTTCCCTGCCTGTATACTTTTTCTTCGCAGTGCAACCTTGTTTTCCCAAAGATGATGATGACTATTTCTAACATATTTGCATTGATCAGATTTACTTCTCATGACTCCTTTTGGAGACACCAGGTGTGTAGATGAGACACCGTCTGAGATCAGAAGAGCCTGCTTCTTACAGGGGCAACCAGTCAAGCAGACATCCTGGGGAACGTGGCCTTGGAGCGGGACCCTCTGGCTCAGAGACAGGCATACTGGGACGAGTGACCTGTACAAGCACAGGTGTGAAGGTGGGAATGAGCACAGGTGATCCAAGTAATGGTTGTGTGGGGCACGGCAGGAGCCAACGCTGGACAGATGGATGGAGTCAGTCCTAGCAGGGCCTCAGCCATGACAGAGCCTCCCCACCCAGCTCCGTGCTGGGGTCACAAGGCGTGAACATGATACTGTGGCAAAAGCTCTCTGCACGCCGTCTCTCGGTGGTGATTGTATTACTGTCCTTTCAGGCTCTCCCCAGTAGACGCAGTGGTTCAGAGCCTCCCTCCCTGGGGTCCACTGTGAGCAGACACCATGACCAGCTTCTTGGGGGTGGGGGTGGGGAATGCAGGCCCAGAACGACGACCCCAGCTCAATTACCCCTGCACTGTGACATGCAGTCATGGACTGGCTCTAGCAGGAAAAGTCAGACCTGACCACAGAGAGCACGGCATGGTGCTGGGTCCCCAGAACTTATTTCTGTTCATACAGAGTATGCTTGTTAGAAGCCAAGAGTGAAGATCCAGCCTGCTGTTGTCGTGGCACGCCTCTACCCCGGGCCCCTGAGACCTGAGTAGGCCAACTGGTGGCCAAGGTCAAGTGGAGCCTCTGGGTGCCCATGCTGTGGGCTGTGAAGAGAGACCAGAGCTGGCAGGCAAGGGGACCAGCAGGCGACGTCCTAGAACACCCACAGGGCTCGAATTTCTCATCCAGGGGCGCCCCTCACAGCCCTGGCCTGCACCCTGCCCCTCCTGACCCTAGGATAACTCTTCTCCCCCGCCACCAGCCCCTTACCCCCAAAGCAGCAGAGAAGAAGAAGGGAAGCTACCAGCCCTGGGAAGGGGGCCAACCGGAGACCCAGTTGATAGCTCTCACTCATTCTTACAGCCACTCAGATATGAGGTCATCTTATTGTCTGTGTGGCAGAGACAAAACCAAAAAAATGTCAAGATAATAGTACCCCTAGATTTCTCCCCCCTCTCCCTGTCTGTTCTGGGCTTTTTCTTTGCTCCTGGGTCTTCACTGGGCTGAAAGGAACACGGATTTCCCTTGTGGGGTGTCCTGGTCTCCGGCTGTTTGCTCCCAAAGAGGGTGGTTGGTTGTGAAGGGTGAAGCAGATGACAGAAAGCAGCCAGCACCTGCCAGGTGAATTCTAAGCATAGCTCTTGTGTAAACCTACCCCCTCATCCAGCCAAAACAGGAGGGGTGTGTAGACCCCCACTGGTTGCATGCAGCTCCGAGTTGGCCTGAGTTCTAGAGTCAGACGTGGGTGGGAGTAGACAGGGGTGACCTCTGGCTGGGGCCGGGGCCACCAGATCCTTGAGCAGCTTCCTGGTTGAGGGCCGAGCTGGAGACCCAAGGGGCTGCCCAGAGGCCAGAGCTGGCCTGAAGTGAGGGCCGGCATGGCCTGAGCAAACTGTGACCCAAGGTACTGTGGGAGCCATCCTCAGGGGCGGTGGGGAACCTTTGTGGGCTCAGGGCCAGTCATGGGCTGAGCAGGTTGAAGAGTGTGAACCCTGAGATTGGCCCCTGCCAGGAGCTTGTGCTGCTCTGGGAGTAGCAGCAGCTGCCACCTTCTCCAGCATGCCTTTATTTTTTAGTGTTTATTTATTTTTGACAGAGATAGAGAGGGAGAGAGAGAGAGCATGAGCGCATGAGCGGAAGAGGAATGGGGGGGGGGGGCAGAGGATTCGAAGTGGGCTCTGTGCTGACAGCAGAGAGCTGATGTGGGCCTCGAACTCACAAACCGAATTCAGATGCTTGACTCGAGCTACCCAGGCACCCTTCTACATGCCTTTTTTTTTTTTTTTTTAAGTTTGGGGTTTTTCCCCAGGTAATTCCTTTAGTTTTGTTTTGTTGGTTTTTTTCTTTCCTGCTTCAGGTTTACTATAGAAAAGTACAGAAAATAACAGACACCAGCATCCGAATTTATAAATGTTAAGACCTGGACATGTTTAGTTTTGAAGTTTTCAATTCATGTAAAAGCAATAAAACAGTGCAGATGGCTCTCCCTTCTGACTCAAGAGACTCTCCCTCCCTGCCCACTAATGCTGGCATGGGCTCGAGGGCCTCTCTGCAGTCTACGTTTTCATATTTGTGAGATATCTAGACTCACACATGCACATATGCATGTGCACAAACATGAAGGAACATGTACACGGGCCCACGTGCAGAAACTGCTATCTATTTTTGAGCTTATCCACATTGATACAGATCTGATTTATTCATTTGAACTCCATAAGGATCCTATCTCACACATATCTCACACTTTGTTTATCCACTTCCCTAGTGATTTACGTTATTTCCAATTTTGTGCCATAACAAGTGATACCATAATGAACATTCTTTTTCAGCCTCCCAGTGGTACCCAAGTGTATGTACCCAGAGTGGGGATTTCAGCATCTTTCAGAAATGCATTGTTTCAAATTCACACGTTTTTGCTCTCCGCTCCTCCAAGTGGTTGGATTCATTTACACTCCTGACCGTGGGCGTGAAATTTCCCACTGCTCATCGTTTTATCTGCCCTTGGGATTATCAGACACAATCTTTTCCTAAACTGATGGATATAAAATATTTCATTTTTACTAATTTGCCTTTTCCCGATAATGAGTTGAATATCTGATTCCATATTTTCATTGGCGACTCACATTCCCTCTTCTGTGAATTGTTCATTTATTTCATCTACTTTTCCTATAGGTTGTTTTTTTTTCTATTGATTTTTATGTTGCTAATCCTGTATGTGGTGTATATACCCCAAACATCTTCTCCCTGTTGGTTGCTTTTCTTCTTAAATTTTTTTTTGAACACCACAGCGACTGCATAGCTTCTGACTGTGCTGCAACATGAATTCTTCAAAGTGCATGTGTCCATGTCCCCCTCTAGGTCAGTCGTTGCTGGGCCCTGAAGCCCCTTATGCCCATCCAACCACCATCCACCATCTGATCCATTAAATGAGTGGACTCTGTTAATACCTTTCCCAACACTGTACACCCTTACCAGAGGGACGCCCTCCTGGTTATGGAGTAATTATCCTCTTAATGTACTGGGCTTCTGTTTCCTAAGGATCTCCTTGAGCTTTTTGTATCTGCCTTCAAAAAGGAGAGTGGTCAGTGGCCTGGGGTTCCCCATTTTTTGCTGTCCATCAAGTTAAAGCATTCATGATGGACTGGCTCTGTAGTAACTGTTTTTCAAATATGAGTTTATTATTAATCTTGGAAGCTGTGTTAGGGATAACAGGAAGCAGCAAAGGAATGAGGTTCAAGGGAGGGTATCTCAGTGGTACCTGAGGCTATAGCTGGGCATCAGGAGAGCCATGATGGGCCTCACTGGTTCATCTGGGCTCTCTTCAGGCAGGGCATAGACTCCCCTCCACTCATAACACCCTTAACACCCTCTGCCCAGTGCTGCCCGAGGGGAATCTCCAGGATCATTGGCTTTATGAGTTATCAGTAGGTGTGGCGTCACACTCCTTATATTAGTCAGGGTTTTCTAGAGCAACAAAGCCAAAAGGATATATAGTATATACACAGGAAAATATTTATTATAAGGAATTGGCTCATGCAAAGTTAAAGGCTGAGAAATCCCACAACCCACCCTCTGCTGCTAGAGACCCCAAAGGGCTGGTGGTGTAATTCCGTCTCCTCCAAAGGCCTGGAACCAGGAGCCCCGAGAGCAAGACAAGATGTGAAATCTCAGCTCAAGCAGTGAGGCAGGCAGGAAGAAGGGCTAATTCCTCCTTCCTCTGTGTTTTGTTCCACTGGGGCCCTGAAAGATTGCCCCTTCCCCCCCCACATACTCACACTAGGGAGGGCAATCTCCTGAGTCCACCAATTCACACACTAATCTCATCCGGGAACACCCTCACAGTTACCCTCGGAGATGATGTTTATTCTAGGCACCCCCTAACCTAGTTAGCTTGACACATAAAATTAACCATCACACCCACCAAAAAGTCTCAGGGATCCCAGGCGTTTGGGACATGCTGGGTTCTATCGAGCTACATAGGCTTTTGCTCTTGTGTGTGGGTTTCATCTTGGGGCTTCTCAGAACTTCTCTTATGAGTCTGCAAGAACAGGACAGGCAATGACGCTCCTAGACATCTTGAGGCACAGGCCTCTGCTTTCCATGGGACACATTGGAGGATGGTCTGGACTGGCCTGGACACCTTCTCCAAACCCATCCCCCCACACCTCCACACCCATTCCAAGCTCCCTCTTCCCCATTGAGGCCACTCACTGCCCCACCCTGGTCTCTCAGAAGAGATAGTCCTGGCCCATCTAATACGGGGCACAGAATGATGGATCCATCATATCGCATCAGCAGTAGACTTCGGTCAGCTGAGCTCCACAGCAAGTTGGGCTGGGAGCTCAGGACCTTTGGACTGTCCAAGAGCAGAGAGCACCACGTGTGTCCTGCCTGTGGGCTTCTGAGCTCATCTGTCCACATGATCCCTCAGGCAGAGAGGGATGAGGGAGATCTTAGCCCAACCGATGGAGTCTGTGATTCTGACCTCATCACCAGGTCTGTGTGACCCACCAGCCCAGCCCAGACACCTGACCGCTGGGCATTCATTCATTCAACTTGCCAACATGGAGGCGTGGGGATGGGAAAAGTGACCTGCAGCCCTTCACTGGAGAACAGCAGGGGGACACAGAGAGGTGGGGAGCTGGGCCCCTCCCTGTAGGCAGTCGCAGGAAGTCTCACAGAGGAGGAACAGTTGAGGGCACAGAAGGGACAGCAGAGGGCACAGCAAAGACAAGGCCTAAGGCCTGGATTGATACAATCTTGAGACAATGGGGTGACCCAGGATGGCAGGGGGAGGGGCCGGGGGGGGTGGGCTGGCCAGGGGATGGGGGCTTTGTGTGGCCTGATGGGGCACTGACCCCATCTCTGAGGGAGCTGGGTGGCCTGTGTCCAGCCCGTGTTGGCTCAGCCTCTCTGCGCAGGAGCCCTGGAGCTCTGAGCTGGGGTGGGAGCACCAGTACCTGCCCAGCGTGCAGCGGTGTAGAGTGAGGTGGGTGTCAGAAACTCGTGCCCTGTCTGCAGTCCAGGCCCGTGCTGAACGAATCCCACCAAGCAGGCGGCATATCCAGGTATCACTCAGGTTGGTAGCTGGTTTGTTGCATGCTCTGGGGGGTGTGGCCAGGTCATAGGAAACACGGGGTTCTGGTTACAGCCTTTTCCAGCTCCTATCCCGAGACAACATGTGTACCTAGAAAGCTAGAACAATCAATGCCATGCCTCGGGGAGAGCCAGCTGGGAAAGATACCGGGGAATGTAGAAAAAAGCATTGCCCAATTCTGAACAGAAGAGAGTTCTGAGGCAGTCCCATGCCAGCACTTCATGTCATAGAAGGGAAAACCAAGGAAATGAGGGCAAGGCTTGTCCACAGTTGCACAGACAGGGGCTGGGGGCCCGCCTGCCAGGTGAGGACTGTGGAGCCCCAGGCTGGGTTTCTGGTCAGCCACGCACAGGGAATAAACTGTGTCAACATCTTATTATACAGAAGGCATTCAGCTCAGCCCAGAGCCAGCAGAGTCGGAGCAAGGACATGGAGGGTGAAATAATAACGTGAACTGGCTTGTTTTTATCGTTTTTATTACTTTGATCCTTTCCCACAACACTGCAGCTTGGACCTCAGGTGGCCCCCGGAGTGGGCAGGGCAGACGATGCTGCTGTGAGACATCTGAGGCCTTGGGGGGTGCAGGGGACTGCCCTGACCCAGGGGCCCCCACTGCGGGTGGCTAGAGAGCCTTTCCAGCTGGCCACTCTGGTTTTTAATCCTTCCCGCATGCTAGGCCAGCTGCTGAGGGTACAGTGGGAACACCTGGAGGGCGTGTGGGCCCTGAGCCCCCTTGGGTGGCAGGGGGGGATGTGGGGCCTACCCAGGGGGTACCAAGGGGTTGGTGTGTGCTAGTAGCTGCGCCGGGGGCAACCTTAGAGACCACACCCACACACACACACACACACCAGGCTGGATGCAGGGCTCGGTGCACCCTCTCCCTGCAGATGGGCAGCTTTCAGAGTTTCTTGCTTCTCTCCAGCTCCCAGAGAATCCACAGGATTCCTGAGGGCCGGTGCGCTCCATCTTCCCAGGCTGGAAAATCTCAGGAGACTCCAGGAAAAAGGCAGATCCCTGAGATCTGCTCACAGCCAACAGTCAAGGCCAGAACAGGCTCAGATTTCAGCCATGATAGTACCTGTTTCTCTAACTCCTGGCACCGGGGTGGGCTTCTCAGGCCCACGTCATTATCACGGGACACTTACAGCTGCTTCCTGAGGTAGTTGGGAAAGACAGTTTCACCTCCTAGTTCATTAGCTTGCCTGAGGTCCCTCCACTAAGTGGCTGGATTCCAAGGGCCCCTACGTGAGCCTCCCCCACCCCCCAGTCCATTCAGCACCAGCTACTCGCTGCTCAGCAGCAACATTTTCTGGCACTTTCTCTGGGAAGACTCAGCCCTCAGCACTTGACTAGCATTTAAGTCCTCACAGTGAGCCTGAGAACGAGGTAGTTGTTCTCCCCATTTTACAGGTGAGTATACTAAGACGCTATAGAGATTGAGCCATCGTTAGAGATGTGCACCAGAAGTGGGACCTCTGAGTTTCCACAGTGCTTAGGCTATCCATGACACTGTCTCTTTAAAACACAGAGCGAACTGTGCCGCTTCTCTGCACCAGACCCCTCAGTCCCCGAGGAACAGCCACAGCCGCATACCCCTACGAGCACGCGCACACTCGCAAGCAGGCACACGTGCACGCGCGCAGGGCACACGCGCACCTGCAGGGGAGCCCCGCCCCGAGCCCGCCCACAGCAGTGGGCTCCCCAGGCTCCGGGAGCTTATTACATCACAGGAAATCTCAGTGTGAGTCTCACATCATCGGAGGTGTCCCCCGCGGATGGTTCGAGACAGAACACATGTGGCAGAGCCCCTGGCCAGGCCCAGCTGCAGCAGATGTCCGCCACAGCTGGAGGGCAGCCAGGCATCAGGCCACGTGCAGCTAGTCCAGGGCAGGCCCGCGGCCCGGGGTTTGCGGAGCAGTCGGAATACAGGCCTAAAAGCTTCTCCACTCGCTGACTCCGGCCTGCCGCACAAGGCTTCGCTCTTTGAGGCAGTTTACCCCCTGCTCCACGGGGTCACTGTGACCCTTAGTGAACTGAGCCCCTGCATGTGCCCAGCACGGAGACACAGGGAACGGTGTCTGTCCCGGACAACAGGAAACAGGATGTCCACCCTCAATGAGCTGACAGCCTGCTGAGGGGGAGGACACAGTCGGCCAAGCAAGGACCACTTGGTGCATGTGCCAGACGGGTGAGTCTCTGCCTGTCTTAGGGGAGAGGCAGCAGCGACCAAGTCAATAAAGACGTCGCTAGCCCCCTGTGACAAACAGGCTAGGTGGAGGGGACAGGCAGGGCAAAGATGGCGGGAGTGCCCTCTCTGGAGAGAGACTCTGAGCTGAGCAGAAAAGGGCAGGGGCCCCAGGTGGCAAAGGACTAGAAGGATGAACCAATGGCCTGGTCCCAAGGAAGGAAGCAGCTAAAGAAGGAGCAGGGGATCCTGGAGGCCATGAAGCGCCCTGAGGGCCATCAGAGGGAAAGCGGGATTCTACTAGCAACAGGAAGCCACTGGGGGTGGCGCACCGCGGAGCGGCAGGATCTGACTGTCATTTTGGAAAACTCGCTCTGGCTAATGTGTGTGTGAGTAGGGGTGGGGTGCTATGGGGCCCTTAAGGGAGCAGGGAGACCCGTGAGAGGCTTGTGCTGCCTTCCAGCATTGAGATGGTGGTGACCAGAATGAGGGTGGGGGTGAGGGTGGAGAGAAGGGAGGGGTCCAAAGGAGTGGGCTGGGGGCTGGCCTCCAGATGGCAGGAGCCCACAGGAGCTGCTGGTCTGGCCCGGGACCGGAGCGCTGAGGCAGAAGTAGGTAGTGCAATCCCGGCAAGACCAAGGAGGAAGCGGCTTAGGGCAGGGAGTCAAGAATGGAGAAGAAAAGGAGAGGAGGTTCAAGATAGGATCAGAGTCAGAGAACCTCAGAAAGTTTGCTGGAAAAGAATTCTGTGGTTTTCAATCTCCTGCAGTGAGATGAGAGGCCAGAATTGGCCCCCAACCTCCCATCCACCATAACCCATCTCTCCAGAACCCCAAAGCACCTCCTAAGTAACCACAGGGTCCACGGAACACACTTTGAGAACGCTGGAGGAGGCCAGCTGTATTGGTTTGGAATTCACCTAACTGTAACCGGTGCCCAGAGGGAAAGGGAGTGGCTTGGAACACACAGGGAGTTCGAGGTGGGGCAATCCTAGGACAACAGACACCAGCCCAGAGCTCCTCGTCTGCCTGCCAGAGTTGCCTCCCACTGCTTGGCCCTCCCTCACCTGATACCTCACCTCAAGTCTCTCCTTCCCTCTCCAGAGTCGCTGGCTTTGTCACCAGCTCCAGCGGCTTCTCCTCCCTCCTCCTGGGTGTACGAGGTCAGAGATATGGCAGACTGCGGCGGGGGCAGGGGAAGTGTGTTGGTGGGTGCGGGAGAGGCCTATGCCTTAGGAGACCCCGACCAGGTGGACTCTCGTCCCTGGATGAGGCCCCCTGACCTGTTCACCTCCCGGCACTGAAAGCCCCCTCAGCATCTCAGCCATGAGGCCCCAAGGGCAACTTCCAAGGGCAAGTTCAAGGCAGGCAGGGATAATGCCAGACTTCACCACCACCATAGAACCCCAGGAGGTGCCAAGCTGGCTGGCTCCCCGCAGCTGGCTGCCATGTCCAGGAGGCTCACACCAAGCTGGGCTCCCAACAGGAATCTCTACGTGAGCATGTCTGAGCCCAGCGCAGCTCTGGCCTGGGGATCATGCCAGCTGAGGAGTTCTCAAAAGCTGGAAAGAGGGCTCTGCCTTCCTCCCCCTGGTCCTGCACCTGCCCCCACTATGGCATCACTAACGTCTACTCCCGGTCTCCTGAGCAACCCGCATCTACTTGTCTGACCAGCCTCAGCCACCGAGGGGTTACGCACCCCAGTCCCTGCCACCCCAGTCATCCGCTCGTGTGCATGGAGGGGAGAGGCCCAGCAGCCCCTCACTCTGGCCTTCACTAGACCTGGGGCAGAGGCAGAAATGGGGCAACCCCTGCTGGCCCCCCACCTCTTCGCCTGGGCCCAGGCATGGAGGTGCCTCTCAGGATGGGGGCCGGCAACAGCCAGCATTCAGGAGCCTGACCCTCCCATCTCCCTCCAGCTCACCCTACACTTAGGGGTACGTTGGCTTGCTGATCTGGGTGTCTGTGAGGGCACTGGCACTGTCTCAGGGGACACCCCAGCCCCACCTCTGGCCACCCCTAACTGTAAGCACAACCTGAAGGGGAAGTCAGGGCCCAGAAATGACAGCTCCATCCAATCAGTACTTCCCTCTTAGAATCTAGGATCCTTGCCAGGAACTTGTGGGTCCCGTTCCCTGGTCAGGAGCCTGATGGGGCCTCAGTCACTCACCCACAGGGCCTCTGGAAGCCCAGGCGATGCAGAGTCTTCTGACCCCCACTTAGATGTGTCTTTTCTCCTCTGCTCCAGATCTTGGTTCTACTCCCGAGTGTACCCAGAGCCTCCACACATCTCTGGTCACAGGTCCAGGACCTCCAAGTTGCGTCAGAAGCCTCCGCCATGGTACGTGCCTTCCCACTGTCCCCCTTCCTCGCCTTTGGCCTTCCTACTATAGGAAGTCCCAGACCTTACCCAGGGGCCCGAGAGACCCAGGCAAGAGACTTCTAGCTCCCTGTGCTGAGAGAGACTCCCATTGCCCCCTCCTCCTCTCACTGGCCTCTTTCCCTGTCTCAGAGACTTCAGTGGCTTAGCTTCTGTATGAAAAGAGAGCCCAAGGAGGGACAGGCAGGGTGGGCACTGGGCCTGTGAGATCCTGTTCTCCTGCTCTGCTGAGAAATACTTCACCCACTAATCCAGGCAGGTGCCTATGCCTCTCCCTCCCCCTCCTCCTGTGTCCCCTTCCTTCTCTACGTTTCCTGTGAGGCTGCTGCAAGTGTCATGCCCGGCCTCCCGTTCTGTATGAAAAAAACTCTGAGTGCCCACAGAGTAATTCCTGGCAGGAGGGACCAGCCCCACCTCTGGCAGGTAGAATCTGGGCTGGGGGCCCACAGCATCCACGCCGCACCCCACCTGCCCAGCCAGGCCTGGCGGTGGCCCACTGGGCAGCCCGAGGCCTAGCTCCATCCCGGGAAGAAGGTGGCTGTGCTCTCCTGATCCACAAAGACGCACAGCCCTTTCGAGGTGATTGAGGATGACGGTGACTAATTGTGTCAGCAGTTGGTCTCAACTGGAGCCTTGCCCCAATTAAAATGGAAATGCTTCCTGTGATTTGCGGGCTTGAGCTGGAGTGGAGGGTATGGGGATGTTTACACAGATTTGCAGGGATACTGCCCGAAATGGATCCACGGAGTAAAAGCAATTTATCTCAGCGAGTCAGGGCCTGCGGGGTGATTTAATTAAGGCCAAATCAGCCACAGTCTTTGGCTCTCCCGTGCCTGGCATCACTGGGTGGCAGTGCTGAGCGGGCCCTCCTTCCCTCTTCTGACCAGGGAGGTCAGAGCACAGTCCTGGACTGAATGGATGCTCGCTCAGCTTGCCAGGCCCTGTCCAGGACCTTGTACCTGGACGGCATCCCAGGCACAGTGGGGAAGAGCAGGACGCCTACAGTGTGGCCCTGGGGAGTGTCAGATGTGTACAGTCACCTCCCTAAGGGCTTCCCACACGGGCACTCATCACGCCTCATAGCACAGCCAGGTCAGCAGCTGCACAGAGGGTTTGTGAGGTCACACGGCCAGTAAATGACAGTCGGGACCCACACCCCACTCAGTGTGACCTGTGACACCATGATCCAGGGCTGAGGAGGACACAAGACTCAGAGTGTAGTCTACCTTCTCAGGAATGCCTGGGTGAGGACCGAGGGGGAAGAATATACTCTGGGCCTCAGGTGGGTCTGGCTATGGATGCTTCGTCTTTGAGAGAGGTCCTAAACGATAATGGCGATTGTTAATAACAGCATCCACCAGTTGCCATCCCACCCCTGGCAGATGCAGACACAAAGGAGAGGGAAGGACACACCAAAGCCCAGGACAGATAAATGCAGGGCACAGCCGTTGGAGCTGGTCAGGAGACCTGCGTGGGTCAGCAGGCATCTGCTCCGTGAACTGTAGCCCCGCCCATGACAAGGGGAGGGGTCTCACATGGCCCCCCATCCATCCGCCTCTCAGAGCCCAGCGCAGGACCAAGCAGAGCCTGGAGGATCCTCGCGCCTGCCGGGGGGGGGGGGGGGGG